>NC_138859.1:37440197-37700423 GCF_965183815.1 Platalea leucorodia
GGACTTTGAGGTGCTGGAGAGTGTCCAAAGAAGGGCAACGAAGCTGGTGAAGGGTCTAGAGCACAAGTCTTATGAGGAGCGGCTGAGGGAGTTGAGGTTGTTTAGTTTGGAGAAGAGGAGGCTGAGGGGAGACCTTATTGCTCTTCTACAACTACCTGAAAGGAGGTTGTAGCGAGGTGGGTGTTGGTCTCTTCTCCCCAAGGAACAAGTGATAGGATGAGAGGAAACGGCCTCAAGTTGCACCAGGGCAGGTTTAGGTTGGATATTAGGAAAAAACTTCTTCACCGAAAGGGTAGTCAGGCATTGGAACAGGCTGCCCAGGGAAGTGGTTGAGTCTCCATCCCTGGAGGTATTTAAAAGACATCTAGATGTGATGCTTATGGACATGGTATAGTGGTAGACTTGGCAGTGCTAGGTTAATGGTTTGACTTGATGATCTTAAAGGTCTTTTCCAACCTAAATGATTCTATGATTCTATTCTATGATTCTGTGATCAGCCAGTTCCCTCAGGACTCTGGGATGCATCTCATTGGGGTCCCATAGACTTATGTATGTACAGGTTCCTCAGGTGTTCTTGAACCTCATCTTCTCTTACAGTGGGAGGGACTTGGCTCCCCCAGTCCCCTGCCTTGCAGTCCATCCACTCGAGAGGTGTGGGAAGAGAGGTTGCCAGTGAAGACTGAGGCAAAAAAGTTGTTGAGTACCTCAGCCTTCTCCTCATCCGTTGTTACCAGTTTGCTAGTCGTGTTCATTGGGGGGGTACGCTTTCTTTGACCGTCCTTTTCTGGCTGACACACCTGTAGAAGCCCTTCTTATTATTCTTTGCGTCCCTTGCCAAGTTCAGCTCCAGCCGCGCATTGGCCTTCCTGACCCCATCCCTACACATCCAGGCAACGTTCCTATACTCTTCCCAGGATACCTGTCCCTGCTTCCTCTGCCTGTGCATTTCCTTCTTGCCCTTTAGTTTGACCAGCAGGTCTTGACTCAGCCATGCTGGTCTCTTGCCTTCCTTTCCTGATTTCTTGTACCTGGGGATCGAGAGCTCTTGCGCTCTATGGAAAGCATCCTTAAAGCTCTGCCAGCTCTGTTCTGCTCCCTTGTCCCTGAGGGAAGTTTCCCAGGGGGTCCCACTGACTAACTCCTTGAACACTTGGAAGTTTGCTTTCCTAAAATTCAGGGTCCTGACTTTACTCTTTGCCTGTCCCATATCCCTCAGGACTGTGAACTCCACCAGAGCATGATCACTGCAGCCCAGGCTGCCTCCAATCCTGACGTCTCTGATTAGCTCACTTGCGTTGGTGACCATCAGGTCCAGTACTGCGTCCCCTCTGGTAGGGCTGTCTACTACCTGGCCTAAGAAGTTATCCTCAATGCACTCCAGGAGTCTCCTGGATTGCCTACAGCTCACCGTGCTATTTTTCCAGCAGATGTTGAGGTGGTTGAAGTCCCGCAGCAGGACGAGAGCCTGCGAGCACGATGCCTCCTGTAGCTGGAGTAAGAAGGCTTCGTCAATAGGCTCCCCTTGATCAGGCAGCCTGTAGTGAACACCAACCACAAGGTTCCCTTTGTTGCCTTGGTCTCTAATTCTTACCCATAAGCTTTCAAGCTGCTCATGGCTATTCTTCAGACAGCTCTTCACAATCTATCCATTTCTCGATGTAGAGGGCAACCCCTCCACCCCTCCTTCCTCGCCTGTCCCTTCCAAACAGCCTGTAGCCATCGATAGCCGCACTCCAGTCATGGGATGCATCCCACCAAGTTTCAGTGATGGCAACTAGGTCGTAGCTTTCTAGCAGCATGGTGGCTTCCAACTCCTCCTGTTTGTTGCCCATGCTGTGTGCATTGGTGTAGAGGCACTTCAGCTGGGCTGTTGGCCGTGCCACCTTCTTAGAGGAACACACCTTAATTTCTTTGAGGTATTTCACTGGTGTTCCCCTGTTGGCTCCTATTACCTCAGGAGCCCCTGGCTCATCTCTGTAAGACTTCAAGCGTGCTGCAGTGTAGCCAGCATGTCTTGGAGCAACAGGCTGAGGGCCCTCGCTAGCACCCCATCCCTCTAACCTTGGTGTGTTGTCCCATGGCTTGTCACGGGCAAGCCTGATATTATCCCCCTCCTCCTTCAAGGCTAGTTTAAAGCTCTGTCAATGAGCCCACTAGCTCGTGAGCAAAGATCCTCTTCCCTCTTTGAGAAAGGTGAATCCCATCTGACGTCAGCAGGCCTGGTGCCGGGTAGGCCATGCCATTATCGAAAAACCTGAAATTCTGGTGGTGACACCAGCCACGGAGCCGTGTATTAATAGACTGTGTCCGTCTGTTTCTTCCAATATTGCTGCCCGCAACTGGAAGGATAGAGGAAAAAATAACCTGTGCTCCAGATTCCCTTACCAACCATTCCAAGGCCCTGCAGTCTCTTTAGATCGCCCTTGGACTATGCATTGCAGCTTCATTGCCACCCACATGGAAGAGCAGCAATGGGTAATAGTCCGAGGGCTGTACCAGGCTAGTAAGTTTCCTAGTGATGTCCATAACCCGGGCCCCAGGGAGGCAGCAGACTTCCCTAAGAGGAGGGTCTGTCCAGCATATTGGACCCCCTGTTCCCCTCAGAAAGGGAGTTGCCTACAACTATAACTCATCTTTTCTTCCTCATGGAGGTGGTTGTGATATGGGGGGGTAGGCCTTTCTGACCTTGGCAACACCTCTGGTGTAGATGGACCGTCATCCACATCATCCATTGACTGGCCTTCCTCATACCAGTTTCCTCAAGCCGAGTCTGTTTAACATGTGACAGTAATTGCTGAGTGATCTCCCTGTCCTTATCTTCACCCACGACCCTTTCATCATATTTTCTCTCCCCTGTCCAGTTGAGGAGGGGGAGTGATAGTGTGGCTTGGTGGGCACCTCGCAGCCAGCAAAGGTCAACGCACCATAGCAATCTGCAGGCAAGCTTGATGAGCCAACACTTAGCCAGGCTTCTAGCACAGCTGAAAAATCAGAAGCAGCATGGCTGCATCAAAAGAAGCGTGGCCAGCAGGTCGAGGGAGGTGATTCTGCCCCTCTACTCTGCTCTGGTGAGACCCCACCTGGAGTACTGCGTCCAGCTCTGGAGTCCTCAGCACAGGAAGGACATGGACCTGTTGGATTGGGTCCAGAGGAGGGTCGTGGGTGAAGATAAGGACAGGTAGATAAGGAAGATAAGGACAGCTGTGCTAGAAGCCTGGCTAAGTGTTGGCTCATCAAGCTTGCCTGCAGATTGCTATGGTGCGTTGACCTTTGCTGGCTGCGAGGTGCCCACCAAGCCACACTATCACTCCCCCTCCTCAACTGGACAGGGGAGAGAAAATATGATGAAAGGGTCGTGGGTGAAGATAAGGACAGGGAGATCACTCAGCAATTACTGTCACATGTTAAACAGACTCGGCTTGAGGAAACTGGTATGAGGAAGGCCAGTCAATGGATGATGTGGATGACGGTCCATCTACACCAGAGGTGTTGCCAAGGTCAGAAAGGCCTACCCCCCCATATCACAACCACCTCCATGAGGAAGAAAAGATGAGTTATAGTTGTAGGCAACTCCCTTTCTGAGGGGAACAGGGGGTCCAATATGCTGGACAGACCCTCCTCTTAGGGAAGTCTGCTGCCTCCCTGGGGCCCGGGTTATGGACATCACTAGGAAACTTACTAGCCTGGTACAGCCCTCGGACTATTACCCATTGCTGCTCTTCCATGTGGGTGGCAATGAAGCTGCAATGCATAGTCCAAGGGCGATCTAAAGAGACTGCAGGGCCTTGGAATGGTTGGTAAGGGAATCTGGAGCACAGGTTATTTTTTCCTCTATCCTTCCAGTTGCGGGCAGCAATATTGGAAGAAACAGACGGACACAGTCTATTAATACACGGCTCCGTGGCTGGTGTCACCACCAGAATTTCAGGTTTTTCGATAATGGCATGGCCTACCCGGCACCAGGCCTGCTGACATCAGATGGGATTCACCTTTCTCAAAGAGGGAAGAGGATCTTTGCTCACGAGCTAGTGGGCTCATTGACAGAGCTTTAAACTAGCCTTGAAGGAGGAGGGGGATAATATCAGGCTTGCCCGTGACAAGCCATGGGACAACACACCAAGGTTAGAGGGATGGGGTGCTAGCGAGGGCCCTCAGCCTGTTGCTCCAAGACATGCTGGCTACACTGCAGCACGCTTGAAGTCTTACAGAGATGAGCCAGGGGCTCCTGAGGTAATAGGAGCCAACAGGGGAACACCAGTGAAATACCTCAAAGAAATTAAGGTGTGTTCCTCTAAGAAGGTGGCACGGCCAACAGCCCAGCTGAAGTGCCTCTACACCAATGCACACAGCATGGGCAACAAACAGGAGGAGTTGGAAGCCACCATGCTGCTAGAAAGCTACGACCTAGTTGCCATCACTGAAACTTGGTGGGATGCATCCCATGACTGGAGTGCGGCTATCGATGGCTACAGGCTGTTTGGAAGGGACAGGCGAGGAAGGAGGGGTGGAGGGGTTGCCCTCTACATCGAGAAATGGATAGATTGTGAAGAGCTGTCTGAAGAATAGCCATGAGCAGCTTGAAAGCTTATGGGTAAGAATTAGAGACCAAGGCAACAAAGGGAACCTTGTGGTTGGTGTTCACTACAGGCTGCCTGATCAAGGGGAGCCTATTGACGAAGCCTTCTTACTCCAGCTACAGGAGGCATCGTGCTCGCAGGCTCTCGTCCTGCTGCGGGACTTCAACCACCTCAACATCTGCTGGAAAAATAGCACGGTGAGCTGTAGGCAATCCAGGAGACTCCTGGAGTGCATTGAGGATAACTTCTTAGGCCAGGTAGTAGACAGCCCTACCAGAGGGGACGCAGTACTGGACCTGATGGTCACCAACGCAAGTGAGCTAATCAGAGACGTCAGGATTGGAGGCAGCCTGGGCTGCAGTGATCATGCTCTGGTGGAGTTCACAGTCCTGAGGGATATGGGACAGGCAAAGAGTAAAGTCAGGACCCTGAATTTTAGGAAAGCAAACTTCCAAGTGTTCAAGGAGTTAGTCAGTGGGACCCCCTGGGAAACTTCCCTCAGGGACAAGGGAGCAGAACAGAGCTGGCAGAGCTTTAAGGATGCTTTCCATAGAGCGCAAGAGCTCTCGATCCCCAGGTACAAGAAATCAGGAAAGGAAGGCAAGAGACCAGCATGGCTGAGTCAAGACCTGCTGGTCAAACTAAAGGGCAAGAAGGAAATGCACAGGCAGAGGAAGCAGGGACAGGTATCCTGGGAAGAGTATAGGAACGTTGCCTGGATGTGTAGGGATGGGGTCAGGAAGGCCAATGCGCGGCTGGAGCTGAACTTGGCAAGGGACGCAAAGAATAATAAGAAGGGCTTCTACAGGTGTGTCAGCCAGAAAAGGACGGTCAAAGAAAGCGTACCCCCCCAATGAACACGACTAGCAAACTGGTAACAACGGATGAGGAGAAGGCTGAGGTACTCAACAACTTTTTTGCCTCAGTCTTCACTGGCAACCTCTCTTCCCACACCTCTCGAGTGGATGGACTGCAAGGCAGGGACTGGGGGAGCCAAGTCCCTCCCACTGTAAGAGAAGATGAGGTTCAAGAACACCTGAGGAACCTGTACATACATAAGTCTATGGGACCCAATGAGATGCATCCCAGAGTCCTGAGGGAACTGGCTGATCACAGAATCATAGAATAGAATCATAGAATCATTTAGGTTGGAAAAGACCTTTAAGATCATCAAGTCAAACCATTAACCTAGCACTGCCAAGTCTACCACTATACCATGTCCATAAGCATCACATCTAGATGTCTTTTAAATACCTCCAGGGATGGAGACTCAACCACTTCCCTGGGCAGCCTGTTCCAATGCCTGACTACCCTTTCGGTGAAGAAGTTTTTCCTAATATCCAACCTAAACCTGCCCTGGTGCAACTTGAGGCCGTTTCCTCTCATCCTATCAATTGTTCCTTGGGAGAAGAGACCAACACCCACCTCGCTACAACCTCCTTTCAGGTAGTTGTAGAGAGCAATAAGGTCTCCCCTCAGCCTCCTCTTCTCCAAACTAAACAACCTCAACTCCCTCAGCCGCTCCTCATAAGACTTGTGCTCTAGACCCTTCACCAGCTTCGTTGCCCTTCTTTGGACACTCTCCAGCACCTCAAAGTCCTTCTTGTAGTGAGGGGCCCAAAAATGAACACAGTATTGAAGGTGGGGCCTCACCAGTGCCAAGTACAGGGGGACGATCACTTCCCTAGTCCTGCTGGCCACGCTATTCCTGATACAAGCCAGGATGCTATTGGCCTTCTTGGCCACCTGGGCACACTGCTGGCTCATGTTCAGCCAGCTGTCAACCAACACCCCCAGGTCCTTTTCTGCCAGGCAGCTCTCCAGCCACTCCTCCCCAAGCCTGTAGCATTGCATGGGGTTGTTGTGACCCAAGTGCAGGACCTGACACTTAGCCTTGTTTAACCTCATACAATTGCCCTCGGCCCATCGATCCAGCCTGTCCAGGTCCCTCTGTAGGGCCTTCCTACCCTCCAGCAGATCGACACTCCCACCCAACTTGGTGTCGTCTGCAAACTTCCTGAGGGTGCACTCGATCCCCTCATCCAGATCATTGATAAAGATATTAAACAGAACTGGCCCCAACACTGAGCCCTGGGGAACACCACTTGCGACCAGCCGCCAACTGGATTTAATTCCATTCACCACAACTTTCTGGGCTCGGCCATCCAGCCAGATTTTACCCAGCAAAGAGTACGCCCGTCCAAGCCATGAACAGCCAGTTTCTCCAGGAGAATGCTGTGGGAAATGGTGTCAAAGGCCTTACTAAAGTCCAGGTAGACAACATCCACAGCCTTTCCCTCATCCATTAAGCGGATCACCTTGTCATAGAAGGAGATCAGGTTAGTCAAGCAGGACCTGCCTTTCATAAACCCACGCTGAGTGGACCTCATCCCCTGGGTGTCCTGTACATGTCGCGTGATGGCACTCAGGATGATCTGCTCCATAACCTTCCCTGGCACCGAGGTCAGGCTGACAGGCCTGTAGTTCCCCAGATCCTCCTTCTGGCCCTTCTTGTAGATGGGCGTCACATTTGCTAACCTCCAGTCAACTGGGACCTCCCCGGTTAGCCAGGACTGCTGATAAAGGATTGAAAGTGGCTTGGTGAGTGCTTCCGCCAGCTCCCTCAGTACCCTTGGGTGGATCCCATCCGGCCCCATAGACTTGTGTGTGTCTACGTGGTGTAGGAGTTTGCTAACCATTTCCCCTTGGATTATGGGGGCTTCATTCTGCTTCCTGTCCCTGTCTTCCAGCTCAGGGGGCTGGGTAGCCCGAGAAAAACTGGATGGAGATTCTCCTTAGCCCTCCTTTTGTTGTTAATGTATTTATAGAAACATTTTTATTGTCTTTTACTGCAGTAGTCAGTTTAAGTTCTAGTTGAGCTTTGACCCTTCTAATTTTCTCCCTGCATAACCTCACAACATCCTTGTAGTCCTCCTGAGATGCCAGCCCCTTCTTCCAAAGGTCGTAAATTCTCTTTTTTTTCGTGAGTTCCTGCCAAAGCTCTCTGTTCAGCCAGGCTGGTCTTCTCCCCCGCCAGCTCGTATTTCAGCACATGGGGACGGCCTGCTCCTGTGCCTTTAAGATTTCCTTCTTGAAGAATGTCCAGCCTTCCTGGACTCCTTTGCCCTTTGGGACTGCCTCCCAAGGGACTCTGTCAGCCAGGCCCCTAAACAGGCCAAAGTCTGCCCTCTGGAAGTCCAAGGCAGCAGTTCTGCTGACCCCCCTCCTTACTTCTCCGAGAATCAAAAACTCTATCATTTCATGACCGCTATGCCCAAGATGGCCTCCAACCGTCAAATCATCCATAAGTCCTTCTCTGTTTGCAAACAGATGTAGTTACCAAGCTACTCTCCAGGATATTGGAAAAGTCATGGCAGTCAGGTGAAGTCCCTGGGGACTGGAAAAAGGGATACATTGCACCCATTTTTAAAAAGGGTAGAAAGGAGGGCCCTGGGAACTACCGACCTGTCAGCCTCAGCTCTGTGCCTGGGAAGATCATGGAACAGATCCTCCTAGAAGCTATGCTAAGGCACATGGAGGACAGGGAGGGGATTCAAGACAGCCAGCACGGCTTCACTAAGGGCAAGTCCTGCCTGACCAACCTAGTGGCCTTCTGTGATGGAGTGACTACATCAGTGGACAAGGGAAGAGCTACGCATGTCATCTATCTGGACTTCTGTAAGGCCTTTGACACAGTCCCCCACAATATCCTTCACTCTAAATTGGCGAGATATGGATTTGATGGGCGGACTGTTCGGTGGATAAGGAATTGGCTGGATGCCTGCATCCAGAGAGTAGTGGTCAACGGCTCAATGTCCGGATGGAGAACAGTGACGAGTGGTCTGTATTGGGACCAGTACTGTTTAATGTCTTCACCAATGACACAGACAGTGGGGTCGAGTGCACCCTCAGCAAGTTTGCAGATGACACCAAGCTGAGTGGTGCAGGTGACACTCCTGAAGGACGGGATGCCACCCAGAGGGACCTGGACAAGCTCGAGAAGTGGGCCCATGGGAACCTCATGAGGTTCAACAAGGCCAAGTGCAAGGTCCTGCACCTGGGTCGGGGCAATCCCCAGTATCAGTACAGGCTGGGGGATGAAGGGATTGAGAGCAGCCCTGAGGAGAAGGACTTGGGGGTACTGGTGGAGGAAAAGCTGGATGTGAGCAGGCAATGTGTGCTCACAGCCCAGAAAGCCAACCGTATCCTGGGCTGCATCAAAAGAAGCGTGGCCAGCAGGTCGAGGGAGGTGATTCTGCCCCTCTACTCTGCTCTGGTGAGACCCCACCTGGAGTACTGCGTCCAGCTCTGGAGTCCTCAGCACAGGAAGGACATGGACCTGTTGGAGCGGGTCCAGAGGAGGGCCACAACAATGATCAGAGGGCTGGAACACCTCTCCTATGAGGAAAGGCTGAGAGAGCTTTGGTTGTTCAGCCTGGAGAAGAGAAGGCTGCGGGGAGACCTTCTTGCAGCCTTTCAATACTTAAAGGGGACTTATAAGAAAGATGGGGACAGACTCTTTAGCAGGGCCTGTAGCGATAGGGCAAGGGGTAATGGTTTTAAACTAAAAGAGGGTAGATTCAGACTAGATATAAGGAAGACATTTTTTTACAATGAGGGTGGTGAAACACTGGAACAGGTTGTCCAGAGAGGTGGTAGATGCCCCATCCTTGGAAACATTCACGGTCAGGTTGGACGGGGCTCTGAGCAACCTGATCTAGTTGAAGATGTCCCTGCTCATTGCAGGGGGAGTTGGACTAGATCACCTTTAAAGGTCCCTTCCAACCCAAACTATTCTATGATTCTATGAAATGAATTTAATTTATTGCCAATTAACAACAGAGTAGGATAAGGAAAAATAAGAACAAATCTTAAAGCACCTTCCCCCCACCCCTCCCTTCTTCCCGGGCTCAACTTCACTCCTGACTTCTCTACCTCCTCCCCCCGAGTGGCGCAGGGGGACGGGGAACGGGGGTTGCGGTCAGTTCCTAATGCTTTGTCTCTGCTGCTCCTTCCTCCTCGCGCTCTTCCCCTGCTCCAGCGTGGGGTCCCACCCACAGGAGACAGTCCTTCACAAACTTCTCCAATGTGGGTCCTTTCCACGAGGTGCAGTCCTTCAGGAACGGACTGCTCCAGCATGAGTCCCCCACGGGGCCACAGGTCCTGCCAGAAAACCTGCTCCAGCGTGGGCTCCTCTCCACGGGGTCACAGGTCCTGCCAGGAGCCTGCTCCAGCACGGGCTCTCCATGGGGTCACAGCCTCCTTCAGGCACATCCACCTGCTCTGGAGTGGGGTCCTCCATGGGCTGCAGGTGGATACCTGCTCCACTGTGGACCTCCATGGGCTGCAGGGGGACAGCCTGCCTCACCATGGTCTTCACCACAGGCTGCACGGGAATCTCTGCTCCGGCGCCTGGAGCACCTCCTCCCCCTCCTTCTTCACCAACCTTGGTGTCTTCAGGGCTGTTTCTCTCACATATTCTCACTCCTCTCTCGCAGCTGCTGTCGCACAGCAGTTTCTACCCCTTCTTAAATATGTTATCACAGAGGCGCTACCACCGTCGATGATGGGCTCAGCTTTGGCCAGCGGCGGGTCTGTCTTGGAGCCGGCTGGCATTGGCTCTGTCGGACATGGGCGCAGCTTCTAGCAGCTTCTCACAGAAGCCGCCCCTGCAGCCCCCCCAACGTTGCCACGTAAACCCAATACCACCATAAAGTAATCTTAGAATACAGGTCTAGTTCTTAAATTCAGTAGATTACAAAGTGTCTTAGGAACACAGTATATGTGCTCTGACCTGCAAACACTGGGAATTCACCGATTAAGTCTAAAATGCTCCATTATGCACCAAAATTTTTTTTAGAAGCCAGTTTTCTAACACAGCAAAAGGAAGATGCTCTGCAGAAAAGCAAAACCTTTTATGATTGTTTAGGAGTTATGGCCAATTTTTTTTCCTGCTTTTCTGACAAAAAGCCACACCAGAAAGTTTATTTTATATTTTTTTATTGTATGCCAAAGTTCATTAAAGATGGGGTTTTGCTTGTATACAAGTTACTCAAAAATTGTGTCTAGGCAGAGATTCATTAGCAATCTGACTTATTTCAAAGCATAGGCTTGTTCAGCCAGGCCACAAAAATAATATCGTGTACAAGTAATAACTGAAAGTGAGATGCAGGTTCAAGGAGTTTCCAAATATTACAAATCTTGAGACCTCATCAGGAAATAAAAATAAAATCAAATAAAAGCAGTCACAATATAAAATAGCAGCTCCATGTAGCTTTTTCAAGTTTTAACTTTATTCAGAAAGTGTCACTTAGTTCAGTTTGCCTCATTCTTTGAAGCTTCATCAAAGTTTTCGACAAGATCTACAAAAAGAAAAATGTTGAAATTAAAGTTTGACCCACTTCTGCTTTGCCAATTCCCCCCCCCCAAAGTTCTACTCCATGTCAAGTGCTTACAAGGAAAAAAAAATTCAGCTTATAAAATACAGACCAAATAACATTTAAAGAGCTTCATGATTCATTCTTGTTTAAACAAGTAAGTTTTAGATGGTTCATTATAAAGCACAATTCTAAGAGCATTTAACTTCACCATACTCACAGCTGGGCAAAGTGATACTGAAAAGGTAGTTTCTTACCACTCTTAATGAATATTAATTATCTTAGCCATAGCTATTACTCCTACACAGGACAAAAATGCTAGCTCAAACCAATGGTCCATCTAAGTCTCACATGGTGTCTGAAAACAACGCCCACAGAAATTCTGTAACAGCGAGTGACTAGTCAATACTCTTACCGTCCTTGGCCCAATCTTATGCCGCACATGTTACCTCTCAGCAAAATTCACTTCCTTTTCCTCCATTGCATGCTTGTTCTTACCTGGAACTTCATCATCATCATCACCAGTAGCAAGTGGTGCTTTTCCATCCACAGCTGCAAGAGGAAGCAGTTCAAAAGCATCAGTCAAGCTCACCACATAAGCATCTTGATTACAAAGCTGTTTTGCTTTGTGTTTTTTGAAAACATTATCAAAGAGTCTGAGCTAAACTGCAATGCTCTATCCAGTTCCTCTGCTGAACAGAAATCTACAACTAACCCTTTGTTACTGATAATGCTCAAACAGCCCAGCTGGAAAATGAGAAGATGCATGCTAAACCAGTTTACTAGTCACCATCTTGGTTCTAGATATATAGAGCGCCTTACATGGTAATCATTTTCAGCTAAAAGCAGAGAGACTGATTTTTTTACCAATTTCTCTTAAAAACAGCTTGGTTTATTGACTACTCAGTGGTTCTTGAGGCTTACATATTTTACAACATTAGCAAGTTATAAGGAAATCTTAGGATCTTATGATCCTAGGCCTTCAAGGAAAACTAAGGTGTAATTGTGAAGCTGCAGGTAGACACACATGACTAGAGGCACTTAAAGATATTACTGTTCCCTGGCAAAGTCAGAGGAATATGGAACTGGATGCACAATTTTATACTTAGGTGGCTGAGCTAACCATGTGTCCTGGTCCGCATCTCTGCTGACTCAGTAATTTCTTAACTATTCCCATTCTATTTGCCAGAGCTAGCGAGACTTAACCATGTCCATTGTAGCAGACCAATGAGCATCTGTGAAACTGCAGCAGTATAACGCTAAGAATAGATATCTCAGGTCCCTGGGTGCCTGTGCCACTACTTTTACTGCTATTCTTAGCTGTACTACCTAGAGAGTATGAGACAGCTTAGCCTATCACCTCTGTTTTATCCTAATTAATCCTTCTCAGTTTTCAAGAAAAGCATGAGGAAAGAGATGGGTTTATACTAGACTTCTGAAATTGCTGTACCCTGATTTCTAGAGAACCAAAATAGATGAATGCATAAACTTTGTTCTGAAAGGGCTTGGGACAAGGTCACCGCTAACCCTCCTTTTGTTTTTTTAACAGCAGAAAGCTGTTACAGCTTGAGTGCATCTTAGTGACAAATACAACATTTTAAAAGCGAACCATGTTATTTCCTCCTAAATTGTCTGCATTCTCTCTCATCCCCCAGACCAGACTAAGTTTACTTTAGCACCTGCAAATGCAATCATCACAGATACTTCACTCTGATGTCAGACTTCCAAATCTAGCAGACAATGCTGAATGGAAAGGTTTGTGCAACTACTCTGGCATCCACCCAAAGTGGAAAGAAATAGCCATTTACCAGGTCATACAAAGCAAGCACTTTAAACAAGCTTCCCTAATATCAAAACTGTGCAATTTAGCTTATCCAGAATATACTCACCTTGCTATAAGAAGAGAGATCTTAAGGGATCATTTTAAATCCTTCAAGTTTTCTTTCTTTCAAGCCCCACTACTACCACAAGGAAGCCACACAGGTGACACTAGGAAGGAGGGACCTGAGCTTCACGGGGAAAGAAGCAGTTTACCTCACCTCCTGAAGACTACTTCTAGCAGGATTTTTTTCAGTGGGAAGTTGACAGAAGGGAAGCATCATCAGCTTTAGGAATGGAAACAGAGGCTATCTTTGCTGGCAGCAAAGCACAGAAAGAAAAAAACGTAACAATCAAGTTCATAACTACCAGAAGAAGTAGAAAGTAAGTAGGAAGACCCTACATGCAGGACACGAAGAATGTTCCCAGTGTCAACAAGCCTGTCTTTCACTCCCAATTCTCACCCTGTAGGAGAAGCACCTTTACCAAACACCACATACTTAAGTCCCTCCTCTACTTTTCCCACACAGTTTTAGGGAGAACAAGTGTTCAGGTTCTTTTACTAATTTAAGGATGGAATAGGAAGTTGGTGTATCTAGCTTAATGATCATGCCAGTCCTGTTCTCTACACTGTTCTACACACACAGAAATTATAACATATTTCCTTACAAATACTGTATAATTCCCTCTTAGCTATCAAAAAGCCCATGCAAGAAGAAATACCTTCACTACACCTGTGAGGGAGCAAAGCAGTAGCAAGATGTCTGTCCTCAAGTCCCTCTCCCTGTTGTTTATGTTTCCATTGAAAGTGTCAAAACAGACATACTCAAAGTATATCTTTTTTTAAAACCTAACTCTCCCAGAGTAACTCTACCTAGCTTTAATGAACTAGGTATGTCAAAATATGGTAGCCACACCAAGAAGTAAACCACCACGAAATCAAGTCTGGCCACAACTTTCTAGTCCTAGACCAGCTGCAAGATATGCTGAGAGACAGGTGCCTCTGCTTTATTCTGTTATATTCATTGCTGGATTTGAGTTATAAATAAGACCTAAGAGTTCCACTTCTTTATAAGCATTTTATAATATGCTTGCAGACAGTAAGAGTGCACTGAATTTCACTGCAGCTATACAAATAAGCCACATAGCTGCCAGCATGAAATGCATTCAAGTTTCAACTTACGTTGCTTGGGTAGGGCTTCTGCTAATCTCCTCAGGCTGGTCAAACTGTCAGCTCCGAGCTGATTTAAGATGCTAGGAAGCATTTCTGTCAGCTGCTTTGTCTCAGCATGGCCGGTGATAGTGAAAGTGTTAGCAGCCAGAGATGCCTGAACTTTAGGGTTATTGAAGTGAACGACTGTTCCTTGGTTGGTAAACATATTTACCTGCAGGAAAAAAAAAAAAAAAATCCAGTATTTCAAGCAGTTTAGCATGATTTTTCAATTTAACAGGAAACTACCTGAAGTTCCTAAAGCCCAATAAAGACCTATTGATAATTTACAGGCAAGTTTAAGATGTTACTTACCAGGAAATTGTTTGATACATTTTATATTTCTATATAGAAAAGCATTTTTCCCTCTGAAGCAATTACCTCTTCAATTCCAGAAATATTGTTGACACCCAGTTTCTTCAAAGAAAACTGAAGTTTCTTGTCATCTGCTGTAGCTGTTCTGTGGACAACCTTCTTCTTTCTGCGGGCAGTACCCTTTGCAAAAAAATTTATAAATTAATATTTAAATAGTTCTTCACAAACTCTAATCCTCATGGCCGTATAACTACTCTGCAGCCATCTACAAATCAACTTTGTATACAAAGTTCTATTTCTGTGTTACAGCACACACAACCCCACCCCTCCAACTGCACTGCAGCAGTCTTTCCCTTGCTATAAAGCAAGCTTTGCACGTTTGTCAGAAGCGTGAGATTTTAGGAAGCAAGGCACCAGAGAACCTTTGTTCCACAATTCTCATGGGGATTCTGCAGCATCCTACTTCGAAAAGAAAAATTGCAAGTTTATCCTTGTCTGTTACCATAGGCATAAAACTGAAGACTGAGCACAGTTTTCAGTAATTTCTGAAGCCCATTAATTTTTCCTTAGATCATCTTTCTCAAGTTGTAGCCAAATTTTTATAATAGAGAGTCAGAGACCATAAAGTTATCAACATATCATTAACAAATGAATATGAGAAAACCCAAAACACTCATTTTTTTATTCCAAATAGACATCTCCATCTGATGGACTTGCACATACAAATTTGAAGAACACTTATTTTCCCAAAATACTTTATAAATATATTTTTAAAAAATACTTCTACATAGTATTCCAGACCACTCCTGTTTAGAAAGCAAAAAAAGCAAAGGTTAAGTTCCCCTACAGACACAGAGCTCTAGATTTCTCCAGGGAAATAATTGTCCCATATTAGAAGATATCTATAACTACGAAAAAGAAGAAAGTGTCATTTTATACTTCCTTGCACAATCATAAGGCTTCAGTAAAATTTGACATAAAAACGCGTAGGAATAGGTGAAGCTAAGCTCCTTTTTGACACACTATAACTACTAATCTAAGTTCTCCTACTCCAGTTGCCCATCTGCTACATGCTAGCAATAAGAAAATGTGTTGCTGCCCAGCTGTATAAATGGCTGCAATACCTTTTGAGTCCACTGGTAGAAGTCAGAAAACTAGCCGGACACTAACACCTCTAACATAATCCAGTTACAAACAACAAGAAATGTTAATAGACAAATTCACATGAAACTAACACTTGGAAGACTACAGCTCAAAAGTTTAGTTGTTTGTCTAGAAAGCCTGATGTTCGTTCCCTGCTACTGTCAGGTTAGCACACACAGCAATTGAAAACTACTAAAATTACAGAAATGGCTTAAATTAAGTACCTTGGCTACCCAGGAACTGAGCCACATAAGGGTTAAGTCTCTCTGGACAAAAGACCTCTCCAATTTCAAAAAAGGATGTCTTGAATCAAAGGCTATATAGGAACATGTATCCCCTTTTTACCCATATTAAGTATGGATATCGAACCAGGAAATATGAATTTAATTTAAATGAACAGCTGTTGCTTTCATCCCCACAGATTTAAGCTTCTAAAGATTACAGGGTTTTAGAGAGCAAATTCCATCCTGATCATGCTGAGACACGCTGTTCACACCCCTCTACCTTTATATTAAAGAGAAGTGGGTACAGCAGGCCACAAATGGAATGCTACAGACTCATCTGCCAGTCTTCTAAAAAGGTTTGGAAGAAACAAAATTACATTTAGCTGTATCAACATCCTACACAAAAATATCAAATTTCACATAAAAAGTACTACAATAGCCCTCCACCTAAATATAATATTTAGCTTGTTTTTAAGATCTGCAGCCTTGCAGTGTCATGAAAATCTTCCAGCAGAGGCAATGTGCAACCTTTTCTCACAAGGAAGAAAAAAACCCAGTACAGTGACAAATGTTAAAAACCTCTATAGTCAATACACACGCGCTGGTAACATGCACATAATCATCAATATAATACAGCAGTTCTCTGCTTAACTAGTAACTCATACAAAGAATACACAAAATCACCAAGCCAGTTAATTACTGGATTAACACTGATTTAAGGCTGCCTAAATCTCCAGCTAAAGGCAAAAACTTCAACAGAGGAATGAAAGCTACTGGAAACTCTCTCAGCAAGAGTTCTGTTGAATAGCTTGTATTCTAAAATATTGTGTGTACGTTTCCTCAGGTAGAAAAAAAAAATTACTAACAAATTCTTGCCTTAAAACTGAAACTGTAATTAAAATGTTTACTAGCATACAACTATATTCAACGTACTTTTTTATTTTCAGATTATAAGTAATCACACAGCTACATATATTCAGATGTCAAAATAAAAAGGTCTTCCGAGCATGTTATTCTACAATAAGAGCATGACAAGTACAGAAACTCCAGCTTTGTCCTAAAGAGCAAGAAAACAGCCACGGGCATCTTAAAGATTTGCGACGAGAATTTGGAACATAGCCCTCTCTAATCTGTTATGAAAACTATACCCAAGATCACTTGCTGTAAGGTCTACTTACTTTCAAATCTTAAGTGCCTTCTAATATAGCCTATACAAGAATATAGGCTACAAGTCAGCTATAATATAACAAACCCAAACAGAAAAGGCTGGAGGTTCAGCTCCTACATCCTGCTTCTACTGAACTGACTAGAGATCCCTGTAGCAGTGCAGCTTCCCCCGAGGACGGTCCAGCCAAGCTGAGAACCCTTAGGGCTGCTCCCCACCCGAGTTTTCAGGATCCCGCGTCCTAGGCCCAGTGTGTGGGCAGAGACGCACAATCCTGAGGCAGGGAGGGGAGACGACTCCTACCTTGCCACCGATGCGCACTTGGGCCTGGAGCTTAGCGAGCTTTTCTTGGTTCATGATCGTTTCTTTCATCTGCGGAAGCAACAAGAACGCCCATGGAAAGCGCGTCAGGAAGCACTCGGCGGCGCAGGCCACAACAACCCGGGCCCGGCAGTAGGGTAGGTGTGCAGCTACCCCTCACCACACTCACACCCCCGGCGGGAGGATACCCCAGCCCTGCCGGGGGAGAAGTCTGCTCGCACGCAGCGCCGCCGAAGCTCAGCTCAGCTCCCCTCGGGCCCAGCCCGTAACCGCCTTGCTTGGCCTTGCCCTCCCCCAACCACCGACCCGCAGCCCTGGAGTTGCATCTGGTTTATTCTAGGGGTTATCTAGAGCTGTGAATGCGAACTGCTTAGGTGGAGCAAATTACGTAGAATTCGGATAAACTTTCATGGTTGCTCTACTTCTGACATATTTGTTCCAATAAATTATAAAACAGTTGTGGAAAATAAGTAGCAGTTCTCGCCATAGTTTACAGCTCTCTCTTCAGGCTGCGACTTAAGTAGCATCATCAGGGTTTAAAGAAGTGAGCTTCAAGATTACTTGAAGGTTACTGGAAGACTGTAAGACTAAGGCACAATAAAACAGGTTTGGAAATCCAAAATTGGTGCATGACATGAGTAGAAGTTTGGCTATGTTGTTTCTCAGCCAAGTAAGAATAAGTTTGAACGGCTGATTTCCATCTCCTTGGACTTGAGTAACAGAGTATTTCTTTCTGCAGAAATAGCATCAGTATACCAACTACTGAGTTCTTGCTGAAAAAAAGTGTGCCACAGGGGAAACCTTGCATCATAGCCCCGGGACAGAGTTTGCCTCTGGTACCACAGGGGGGAGCTGTGATCACCTAGCATGGATTTTGGAAAAGGTGGGGCAAAAGCCCTGTCCTCTCCATCCCTTGGCTCCCCGCTGTGGGCACCAGCTCCCTGTGTGGCATGAGGAGGAAGTGTAGGATACTGATTTTTTTTTTTTTTTTTTTTTAAACCGAGGGAAAACCCACAGGAGGCTGAAGGGAAATGAGGCTCAACTCTGGGAAGGTCTGTCAGGAGGTTGCTGCTTTCTGAAACTATCTCAGAAATTCAAGTGGGGGATCCAAAGTACAAGATAGCCAAACAAAGAAGGCAACAGAGTGGAACTAGTAACAGGCCCCAAGGAAAACCAGAACAGACAGGGAAGAACAAAGTGCTCATCAAATTTACATGCAAATAGCAATGCTGATATTGTACATGATTAACTCCTCACTTGACTGAATCCTGTCTGGATGGTTATGATCCTTTAAGAATTGCTTTAAAGACAGCATCCTAACTTCTTTTAATCAAATATTAACAATCTATTTATGGTTGTTCTTCACTGTCTTTGTTGGTCCAGTCTCTTATCTCAGCCATTGCCTAACTGTGAGAAAGCAGAATTTGAGCAATTAGAAAGTGGATGTGTAAAGTTTTGTTTTCTCCTTGGTAGAATTATTTCCCATCTATATTATTGCCCTCTATGAAGAGAGTTGCTTGCTTCTTTAGTTTTCATTTACCTCCCTGCCAGACTGTCGTGGTTTAACCCCAGCCAGCAACTAAGCACCACACAGCCGCTCGCTCGCTTCCCTCCAGTGGGATGGGGGAGAGAATTGGAAGGGTAAAAGTGTGAAAACTCATGGGTTGAGATAAAAACAGTTGTTTAATAATAATAATAATAATAGTAGCAGTAGTAGTAGTAAGGAAAAGGAAAAGGAAAAAAATAACAGAGAGAGAGAAATAAAACCCAAGACAGACAAATGATGCAAATGAAAACAATTGATCACCACCAACCGACGGATGACCAGCCAGTCCCCAAGCAGCGGCCCCCCCTGCCAACCCCTGCCCAGTTTTATTGCTGAGCATGACATCATATGGTCCAGAATATTCCTTTGGTCAGTTGGGGTCAGCTGTCCCAGCTGTGTCCCCTCCCAACTTCTTGTGCAGCCCCAGCCTGCTCACTGGTGGGGCGGTGTGAGAAGCAGAAAAGGCCTTGACTCTGTGTAAGCACTGCTCAGCAATAACAAAAACATCCCTGTATTATCAACAGTTTCCAGCACAAATCCAAAACATAGCCCCATACTAGCTACTGTGAAGAAAATTAACTCTATCCCAGCCAAAACCAGCACACAGATAGATAAAGGCTGTCTGTCTTGCACTGTAAGGTTTCCAAGCTGTTGCAACCACTAGCAGCTGTAAATGAATATTAAGTCTGACAAACATTCTACCTACTGCATTGCAGTCAAGAGTTCATTTGTTGTGTTCTCCCTCTATTAAATAGACCAGGGTACCCTGCAAAGTCAAACGTGAATGAATGAGACAAAGACTTTGTGCAGCTCTGAAGCATTTGGCTATTATTACTACATCAAACTGTGCCAGGCAATCTGCTTTGTGAGGCAGAGTTCATGACATCTGTGATTACATGCTGCACAGTCAATTTGGCAAAAATAATTTAGTTAATCAGAAAAAGCAACTTGTTTGCTAACAGACTGAAATACAGTATACTTTCATTGAACTTCAGGAGTAAAATATTTTATTAACACTCCCATAAGAAATTACATTGGCAAGTGTTTTTGTCAAAAGGCTTGGAGAGAGTCAACTTGGAGTTAGATTTTGATCACAGAATTTTCAAATTCCTCAGGTCCCGTGGCATGCTGTGTCAAGGAAACACTGTGCTGCCTTCAGACCCATGGGCGTGGTTCAAAGTTAACTCCTAGTACTTTCTCCCTGCCATCAGAGGCCAAAGAAATTGTTCACTCAAACAAAATCAGCAGGCTGACATTTCAAAACATTTATCAACCCTGAATGAGGGGCTTTAAAATTTTTACCACTATAAACAAAGAAAACTGTGACATGGGGTTGGGGTCTTTTACTCATAGAACTTTTATACTGAGAAGTATTTATACCAAGAGGAACAAAAAAATCCATCGTTGTGCTTCAGAGAAATACAAAGTATGTGAAACATGCTGTTAATATTGCATAATCATCAGTTGTCTGTGCTTTCTTGATGCTGATTTTTCCAGTGAGTAAAGCTTTTTCTTTGCAGAGATTCACCCCCCCCCCCCCCCCCAGTTTGCTAGCTCTAAGTTTTCCTCAGGGTGCCTGAATCATAGCTTAAGAAATACTGCTGGCTGGTCCCTGTAGGGCACTCAAGCCACAGAAAACTTCAGTTCCATGTTCATTGCTTTAGCAGCATAAGGTTATGCTATAGAAAGGGCTCTTAATGCAGGAAACAGCTTCTGAAAGATGACCATCTTCACCTTTGTACTCATTTTTGTGGGATGCATGGTGATGACTATCTGACAATTGCTTGAAATTCTATAGCAAAAAGATGGAAGAAACTTTACATTTTGCTGTCTTAATCTATGTCCCTCTATTTTTCCATCTTCCCATATAATCTGAAAATGCATTTTCTAGAATACATTTTCAGGTAATATATAGGAAACAAATGGACTAATTCTTATCTATTAACTCAATGCTGACTGAAGTTCAAGACAAAATATGAAGCAGATATTGAATGTTCATCATTTAGAACAAGTACTTTCCTGTAACACAAATAATACAGAAAAGGGAAATTTTGTTTCTTATGCATACTTATATAGCATGTTTTTACGTAGGATATCTTAAAAATTAATCAGAAATAGCTCAGGTTATATTTCTTCAAGAAAACACAGTTTGCATTTTATATTTTCAACAAACATGGAAGTTCAACATTTGTTTTTACAAAGGCCATTAGATCTCAGTATTTCCAATATGCAACTTTACAAAAATTGCCATTTTATATTCTGTTATTTTCAAATTACTTATAGTAAGACATGGTTTTGGTTTTTTTCCTAGATTTTGATTATGAAACAATTTCCCTCTCTGCTTCCAAGGCATGTCAGATTTACTGTTTCTTTCATCTGATTCAGTCATACCTAGAAGCATGAGACAATAAAACTGGAGTAAACTCTACATAAAAACAGGAAGTGTCAAAGTCTAAAAGACAGGTAATACTCACTTAAATGTAGCAAGGATTTCACCAACATCTGCAAGATCAGTTACTTTTTTTTTTTTCTTCAAAGTGCCTCCCTTAAGGTTCATTCCATTTAAGACTTCAGCTTCCTGAAAGGAATGGATCTGCTGCCTGGCCCTCACATAAACCACCTTTCAGAGGTTAATTCTGACCCAATTTATACCTTTTATACACCACGGAAGTTTCAGTACAAAGTCAGAGAGAAATTTGGCCGTGAATTCAGGTCTAATCCATGTAGGTTTGGATTTTTTTTCCTACATTTTCCCCTATTGTATATTCAGCCACTTTGAAATAACATAGTTAGCATTTTGAATTCATTATTTCTCTGGCTCTGACCCAAAGAAGTCAGCTGGATTATTCCCAGCCTTACAGTACCTTTGGCCAGGATCACAGCGCATGTACTTTAAGCAGTATTAATTTCCTTTGTGTATGGAATGATTTTCAAATAGAAAAATTAAACATGGTAGAGACACAATACTAGAAAGATATCTAGTAACTTACCTGGGTCAACTCTAGTGGACACAATGGCTAAATGCTTAGGGAAACACATGTGAACACCATATGTACTGTCAGGGGAAAAACAAACTTCTGAAAAATCTGTTTCAAAAGCTTAGCTATTATTTGTGTAAAACTATCACCTGTCCCATCACTCAGTGTAGTTTTGATTAAGTGCAGGAGTCCCAGGAAACCAGTTAACATTGCCCAATTTTTCAACTATTTCAAAATCATAATTGGTGTTCTAACAGCTGCACTGGGACATCCAAAGGACCACATTTCAGCTGAAGAAGGCTGGAATGCAGTAGGCTCTGGCTTTTCTTCCCACATTGCTGATATCTGCTTTTCAGCCACTGCAAGGAAGATATTTAGGAGCTAGGTATTCTGCACTTGGATTCCTTATACCAGAGAAATTTCTACTTAGGACACGCTGGGCCCAGTTGCTTCAGGACTACAACAGGAAGGCAGAGGCATGTGGAAAGAAATCTGATAAGGATTAAACTACGATCAAAGTCCTTCAATTTATTATTAACTTCTTAAAAATAAGACAAAGACAAAAGCTAACACGATAACATTAACTGAAGATCTTGAAAACAATCACACATAGTGCACATTTTGGTACTATTAACAGTAAAGACATCTATCTTCTATGGTGATATACCTCAATATCTAAACAAATTTCCTCCTGTGAATACATATCAATGATGTGATCAAGTAGGACACTTGACACAGTGTCACCCACTGCATTCACTGTGAACATTTAGATGGTCAAAACTGGTTTTATTCACAAAATTTTTCATGCATGACAACTGACTTTTTCTTCTAAAATTACGTAAAATATATTTAAGAAAAGGATAACATCACATACTTCTATGAACAAGAATGAAACAAGAGGAATCATATTAAAAAGCTTAACTAAAAACAGCAAATAGTTGAACTGAGGTGAAGTTACAAAACAAGCAACCCTTGTCACTGATTACAAGGCTAAAAAGCAGTCCAAATCTCCAAGTCAAGAACTGACATCCGCAGAAGAGCCAACCATTATTCCTTGATATTTTGAAGTAGCCTTAAAAAATAAGACTCAATAACCTGTTGAACTAAAGCAGAGAAACAATCAGGTTAATCAGTGTTCAATGCTTTTCAAGTCTTTAGGGCTGTACTATTTTTTCTGGCTTGTCTTGTAGAATTCTTTAATAAAGCCAGACATGAATACATTCACTCTGGAAAGGGAGTTTGCATCCCTTCAGAAAATAAAAGCCTCATATAATGCTAAAACAATATACCCAGTAAGGCAGATGGTTTTTGGAGGTGATGATCTGTTCTCTGGTTTGAATAGGCAGATAGCAAATGGAAAGCAAATTTTTAAGCCTATAAATGGAGAGTAGGCAAGAACGCTTATTAAGAACTACTTCTATGGAACATTTTGAGATTGAACTCTTGAAGGAGTCCTACATCTAGATATCTGTGAAGTTACTGGCTCCCCCATAAGCACAGAAAAAGCTACAGGAGAAGCTACATGTGCAGTGCTGGGCTTATGTTTGGATTCAGTTAATTTCTGTAATGACAGACATTTCACAGCTTTCAAAATGAAGGCAACATGAGGGAAAAAACAATCAAGAGTCCCTTCTTTGCCTCTTGGTTTTCCAGAGCCAAATAAGGTAGCCTAATTCACTGATCCTGGCGCTATTACTATCTGCCTCCAAGATAAACTAGAGCTAGAGCTAGTCTGACAGGGGAAGAAGGTTTTTCAAATTACATCACATCATGCCAATCAACAGAGTGCCAGGGTAAAGGGTTCAGGAGGGCTGCAGGCCTCTGTTATCATTGTCCAGTGCAACACACACCCCTTGCACAGGGCTGAGGAGCAGCTCAGCTCCCCTTGTCTGGATCACGGCTGCATCAGCCCTACACACCATTATTTGTGCCCACAGATGCAGATCCAGGTCAGTGACATTTTCTCACTAGGGACCTGGCTTTCTGAACCAGGGAGGAAAACTCCTACCCATTTTGGGCTGATACATTTAGGTGTATAAGACTTTTAGGACAGGTATCTTCTTACAGCTGCAAAATCTCTACTAGGCCATTAGTGTAGCTACATAAACAAGGAGCAGTAAAAATAAAAATCAAAGAATGGGCGATTTTAACTTCCCAGACGTCAACTGGGACTATCATACAGCGGACACAAACAGGTCCAGGAAATTCCTGAAGCATGTTGAAGATAACTTCTTGGTGCAGGTACTAAGGGAGCCGACTAGGAAAGGTGCCCTCCTGGATTTGTTGTTTGTAAACAGAGAGGGACTTGTGGGCAAAGTGGTGATTGGTGGCTGCCTTGGTCACAGCAACCACAAAGTAGTTGAGTTTCAAATCGTTGACGATGATAGGAGAAAAACTGCCAGCAAAACTTTGAATAGGGAGAGCAGACTTTGGGCTGCTGAAGGAGCTAGTTAGTAAGGTCCCCTGGGAATCTGCTTTTGAAGGTACTGGGGTCCAGGAATGCTGGTCCCTTTTTAAGTACCACCTCCTAAGAGCACAGGAGCAGGCAATTCCAAAGTGTCAGAAGTCAAGCAAGCGGGGCAGAAGTCTGGCTTGGCTGAGCAGGGATCTTCTAGAGCTTAGGCAGAAAAGGAAAGCGTATGGACATTGGAAGCAAGGACAAGCAACACGGGAGAACTACAGAGATGCTGTTTGCCACTGTAGCGAGAAAATTCGTGTGGACAAAGCTCGATTAGAGTTAAAGCTGGCCAGCACTGTGAAGGACAACAAAAAGGGCTTTTTAAAATATGTTAACAGCAAAAGGAGGATCAGAGATAACATTGGTCCATTACTTGATGAGGTCAATCACCTCACAAATAGGGACATAGACAAAGTGGAGATGTTTAATGCTTTCTTCACCTCTGTCTTTAACACCGATGATGGGTCCTGGGACCCCTGGAGCCCTGTGTTGGAAGACCGTGACTGGGGGAATGATAAACTCCCAGCCGATTCTGAAGCTGTTTGAGACTTGCTGCTCCAGCTGGATGCACATAAGGCTATGAGGCCCATTGGGATTCATCCCAGGGTACTGAAAGAGCTGGTTGATGTTATCACGGGACCTCTCTCCATTATTTTTCAACGGTCCTGGGAGTCTGGAGGGGTCCCAGTCAACTGGAAGCTGGCAAATGTTGTCCCAATTTTCAAGAAGGGTAAGAAGGAAGACCCTTGTAATTACAGGTCTGTCAGTCTCACTTCAGTGCCTGGTAAAATTATGGAGAAGGTCATTCTGGGAGTTATTGAAAAACACTCAAGAGACAACACAGTCATTGGTCATAGCCAGCACAGGTTCACGAGGGGAAAGTCCTGATTAACCAACTTAATTTCCTTTTATGACATCTAGTTGACCAAGGGAAGCCAGTAGACATGTTTTTTTTTCTTATTTTAGCAAAGCTTTTGATACTGTCTCTCACAGTATCCTTCTGGACAAAATGTCCAGCACACAGCTAGACAAGTCCATAATACAATGGGTGAGCAATTGGCTGACGGGTCAGGCTCAAAGAGTAAATGGGGTTACATCAGGCTGGCGGCCAGTCACCAGTGGGGTTCCCCAGGGCTCAATTTTAGGGCCAGTGCTCTTTAATGTTTTTATAAATGATCTGGATGCAGGAATTGAATGTACATTAAGTAAGTCTGCTGACGATACTAAACTAGGAGGAGCTGTGGCCTCCCTCAAGGGTAGAGAGGTCTTACAGAGAGATCTGGATAGACTAGAGAGCTGGGCAATCACCAACCGTATGAAATTTAACAAGAGCAAGTGCTGGATTCTCCATCTAGGATGGGGTAATCCTGGTTATACATGCAAATTGGGGGAGGAGAGGCTGGAGATCAGCCCCGCGGAAAGAAATCTGGGGGTTTGGACTGATGGCAAGTTGAATATGAGTCAACAGCGTGCCCTGGCAGCCAAAAGGGCCAACCGTGTCCTGGGATGCATCAAGCACAGCATAGCTAGCCGGTCGAGGGAGGTGATTGTCCCACTCTACACTGCACTGGTGCAGCCCCACCTCAAATACTGTGTGCACTTTTGGTCACCTCAATATAAGGACATCAGACTATTAGAGTGTGTCCAGAGGAGGGCAACCAAGATGGTGAAATGCCTCGAGGGCAAGACTTTCCAGGAGCAGCTGAGGTCACTTGGCTTGTTCAGCTTGGAGAAGAGAAGGGGTGACCTCATTGCAGTCCTCAAGGGAGGCAGCGGAGGGGGAGGTGCTGATCTCCTCTTTCTGGTGACCAGTGATAGGACACGAGGAAATGGAATGAAGCTGTGTCAGGCGAAGTTCAGATTGGACATTAGGAAAAAGTTCTTCACTGAGAGGGTGGTCGGTCACTGGAACAGGCTCCCCAGGGAAGTGGTCACAGCACCAAGCCTGTCAGAGTTCAAGGAGCGTCTGGACAACACTCTTAGTCATGTGGTTTAGCGTTAGGTAGTCCTGCAAGGAGCAGGGAGTTGGACTCAATGATCCTTATGGGTCCCTTCCAACTTGAGATATTCTATGATTTGCAACACTCACCACTCTGATATCCCAAGGCTACAGCCAAATCCATGGAATTATAGCCAGCATCTGTTTCAGTAGTTGAATCAGCACCACTTTCTGTGTAAAATAGGAAAGGAAACAAACTCACATTTCTGACAATATGAACTGATAGTACATCATTACTGATAATTCTGTTTGGACAGTCTGCTTACCAAGAAGAATTTTTACACATTTCACATGGTTCCCATGCACTGCATATAGTAGAGGTGTGCCTCCATTCTGCAAAAGCAGGGAAAAGCCTTAGATGCTTAATGATTGAGTAGTCTGCAATTGTAATTCCTTAACACACCAGTATACTTCTATGTATCAGTAAGAGACTTCACAGGTTTTATAAAAATCAGGTTCTCAGTTTTGGTTCTTCACAACTTCCATCTTTTTTTGTCTACTGTTTAGACTGTAAGCTCACCTTTCTAATAAGGGCTCAGCATTACTCTCTCTTTTTAACCAAGAAGTCAGAACTAGTAGGGCCAATTTCTCTCACGCTGTCAAAGAGCATCCTATGCAAATTTTGAAAATCTCAGATATTTCAGAAGCAGAACAATTTTCAAACCCAAGCCAGTGCTGTGCCGTTTCAAATTTCTGACCAAAGCACACTCTGATGTAAATTCAAGCTAGAGGCTTACCCAGTCATACTCATTGACATCAACTCCACAGTCGAGCAGCATTTTGACAATATCTGTGTATCCTTTACTGCAAGCCAGCGAGAGGGCACTTTCATGCCCTTTCCCCAAAATCTGAGGATCTGCACCCTGAAATAATAATAATAATAAAAAATCAAACGAACCACACTTTTTTAAAGTGAGGTTTTATACAGAACTTAACTTTAAAACTTTTAAATGTATAGCAGCATTGACAAACTTAGGAAGGCAAAATGAACTAAAAAGTAAATCAAGACATTTAAAATGAAGCATGGACTTTTCCTTACATTCTGGAGGAGAAATTCCACTACTGCTATCTGCCCATGAGCTGCAGCCCACATCAAAGGAGTAAATCCTTCTTCATCCTTATGATTGATTACATTTTCTGTTTAAAGAAATATATACAATTTAGTAATCCCTTTCACTGATGCACTGTATGAGCTGGTAAAATGCATTGACATATCTGATTGACTGATGTACTAGTACCTAAAAGTCATTGTCATCTTAACTTTAAAAACAAAATTCTACCCTAGTGGTGGTACAAATATCCTTGTCCAAGAAAAAAATTTAAAAAAATCCAACTGACCAAAGTAAAATTTCGGGGTTTGGTGTTTCGTTTTTTTTAAGCTCTATAAATCAAGCTCTGTTTTTACTCAGAAATGTTACAAGTTGTCTGTAATCTGGGCTTGATCTTTGGAAAGAAGGGCTGCTTTAAAAATAAAGAAATGTATTCTGTATTATACTGTAGAAAGTGCTTTTTTCAACAGAGTGAGCCACACAATCTCGTAAAGAATTAGCTTGTAAACCAATATAGATAGTATAACTCCATTCACCCCAAAGTTCATGTAATCAATATAGTGTTTTGTGGAAACAATTAAGGTCTACTTTTAGTGCAGCTGGAAGAAGGAAAAATAATTTTCTTTTTAACAAGTGGCTGACTGAAATAGTTGAGTTGGAATTAATTTTTTTATATCTAAATATTTTAAAAAATCCCATGCTTATCATAGCACCATAATAAGCATTTTTAGCTGTCACTGACATTTCAGGATCGATTTGCTTTCCATATACACAACTCATTACAAAGTATATAGACTCGGCTACTCATTACCTGCTTTCCAGTAAACATTTCAACAAAGATGCACTGAAAGCAAGGCTGATTACTAATAGTACAATAAGAATTTACTATTAACAGTACTCAGCTCAATATGTTTTGCAGAGTTGAAAATTTGTATATGTATTACGGACACACAACTGTCACAATGAAGAATATCACACAACTCAGAATGAGTAGCACTGTTATATTGCAGGTGTGATCCATGGCTTAAATTATTACCAACATATAGCTCTATATGTTGATTGATTAAATAGAATCAGAAAGGCACCATTAATAGGAACGTGTTTTAAATTATAAAGATAATTAAAAAAAAAAGAAGTTTAACTCTTCTGATAGAACTAACAGATTCTCCTCCCTCATTTCCGTGGGTTATCTGTATAGCTGGGTGTTGTGGTTTAACGCAGCAGGCAGCTAAACACCACACAGCCATTCACTCACTCCCCCCCACCCCAGTGGGATGGGGGAGAGAATCGGGGGAAAAAAAAAAGTAAAATTCATGGGTTGAGATAAAGACAGTTTAATAGGACAGAAAAGGAAGGGAAAATAAAATAATAATAATAATGATGATGATGATGATGATAAAAATATACAAACCAAGCGATGCACAATGCAATTGCTCACCACCCGCCGACCGATGCCCAGCCAGTTCCTGAGCAGCGGTCGCCGCCCCCCAGCCAACTCCCCCCAGCTTATATACTGAGCATGACCTCATATGGTATGGAATAGCCCTTTGGCCAGTCTGGGTCAGCTGTCCTGGCTGTGCTCCCTCCCAGCTTCTTATGCACCTGGCAGAGCATGAAAGCTGAAAAGTCCTTGGCTAGTATAAACACTACTGAGCAACAACTAAAACATCAGTGTGTTATCAACATAATTCTCATCCTAAATCCAAAACACAGCACTATACCATCTGCTAAGAAGAAAATTAACACAAATGTTACCTAAGAAAAACAACCCTATTGCCAATGGGTCTAAATTTGCCATTCAGGTCTGCAGCTCCACTAGAAAGCACTTAGGGCCTGCAAATCCAAAAAGTTTGAAAATTACAATGGCTGAACTGCAGCCAAATAATACAAATCAGAGAAATCATCAAAATCCACAATAGGTCTGTGTTTGTTATAGGAAATGGGTCAAATTCAACATCATGAGAAGATACATTACTAACAGTCTGAAATATTACAGCAAGCACTGAAAACCACAATTATTAAGGGGAAATAGATAGAAGTTCTAATTCTGTTCTCTATCAATATGCTCAGCCATGAAAAAGCATGGATCAGTTCTGATGAAGCTGCACAGCAACGGCTGGAGATTAGCTGCAGGGGTCAGTTTACAGAATTGCAACAACATACACTTTCAAATAGTGTGAAATTGAATCGGTGAGACAATTGCTACAATGACTACAGGCTTTGTGCAGCCATATTGATAAAACAAAGTCAACTGCATGACCTATGTTATTTTGTCATCATACTAGTGAAAAGATAAAACATGATCCAAAAAACTATTGAAGTTGAAATGATAACATAGTGCTTTCAGTAATGTTCTGTAAAGACACATACATTCAACAATGTGTAGCACATTGTAGGACTTTATAAGAGATTTCGCTACCAAAAGAAGTAAGCTTGTTTTCATAATCAGCATCAGATCTTATGAAATTAAAGGCTTTTTGTGCCACTACTTTTTCAATTAAAAAATAATTTAAAAAGTGATAAAAAATATTCTTGGGGAAATTAATTTTACATTAATAATCTTTTAAGCAGATAATAAAAATGCTAGGGGAACAAATCTTAGAAAACTATTACTGATTAACACACATATATGGCAGAGTTTGTTTTTTTTTTTTTAAACATAACAGCTTAACAGGATGAGACAGTCCATACATAACAATTTGAACCATAAAGTTCAACCTTTAAATAAGACAGATGCTACTTCAAGGTCAGAGTTAACTTGGTCTTGAATATTTTTACTGTCCTCATTTAAAGATTTCACAAATCGCGAGCAGACATTCATATCAAATCTATTGGGCAAAATGAATTTCATTCCCATGGCGACACTCTGAGCTGGGCCTTCCTCTGTGCTAGAGTCAAGCTGATGCTCCACCTTAATGTCTGGCATGGGCAGAAGGCTGTAGCTAGTGGTACATTCTTCTATAATTAACTGGGCCCCAATATCTAAGTTTGTTGAAGATGCCATGGCTTCAGTCATGTAAAAGTTTTATGCAAAATATATCTTCATAGTTTCTAGCCGAGAGCAGTTCTGGCCAACCAAGCCGTATCCAAAGATATTCGGATGTTTGAACAACCTGTAATTGAACACATGTAACAACATTCTTGTGAAGTAATGCATAAAAAATACACCAAACTTGCTTCATTTAAGTTCATGGCATTTGTTTTTGGTAGTTTAAACCTTGGTGAAGTATCTACTACTACTGCCACAAGCTATTGACTAAATCCTTTGTATAAATTTTATCACATGGATACTTAAGCCAAATTCCCTAATGGAGTGTCGTGGTTTAACCCCAGCCAGCAACTAAGCACCACACAGCCGCTCGCTCACTCCCCCCCGGTGGGATGGGGGAGAGAATCGGAAGAGTATAAGTTAGAAAACTCATGGGTTGAGATAAAGACAGTTTAATAGGTAAAGCAAAAGCCACGCGCACAATCAAAGCAAAGCAAGGAATTCATTCACTATTTCCCATTGGCAGGCAGGTGCTCAGCAATCCTCAGGAAAGCAGGGCTCCATCACGCGTAACGGTTACTTGGGAAGACAAACGCCATCACACCCAATGTCCCCCCCTTCCTTCTTCTTCCCCCAGCTTATATACTGAGCATGACCTCATATGGTATGGAATAGCCCTTTGGCCAGTCTGGGTCAGCTGTCCTGGCTGTGCTCCCTCCCAGCTTCTTATGCACCTGGCAGAGCATGAGAAGCTGGAAAGTCCTTGACTAGTGTAAACTCTGCTCAGCAAGAACCAAAACATCAGTGTGTTATCAACATTATTCTCATCCTAAATCCAAAACACTGCGCCCTACCAGCTACTAGGAAGAAAATTAACTCTATCCCAGCTGAAACCAGGACAGTATCCACCCCTTATTCCATACCATTTACGTCATGCTCAGGTCCCACATTATCCAATACATCCTCATTAACCACCACCCCTGTGAAATGTCTGTGAAATGTCTGTGAAATGTCTGTAAAATGTCCATAAACATCCACAAATGTCCACATAATGTCCACTGAGTTCATTTAGTCCGTGACTTTGGGCTCCATCTGTGATGGTGGTTGCTCAGGGCAGGAGAGGTGGTGTGTTGTGTGGAGTTATTGGGCACCAAAGCCAGCTCAGATTGGGTCACTGCTGCACTTGCACTGCTGCTTTTAAGGCTTCTCCTCCATTGGTTCAGGTGGTTCCTGCTATGGTAATTCCTATAACATGCAACTCAGATCATGGGTTACAACAATTTAAAGGTATTTCCATTACAATCTCCACCCCTGGCCCCTTTGGACCAGACCATTGGGTTTAACACTGCAATGGACTCCTCCCCTTGCCCCTGCTCCGGCTTGGACGTATCCACAGACTGTAGTCCCTTAGGGGTTTACCTGCTCCAAGTGGAGCCTTATCTATGAGCCACAGTCTCTCCAGGGGTATACCTGCTGTGGCATGGACTTATCCACAGCCACAGTCACTTAGAGGTGCACCTGTTCCCACATGGCCTTCTCCATGGGCCACAATGCCTTCAGAGATATACCTGCTCCAGCGTGGCCTTACCCGCAGCCACAGTCTCTTCAGAAGTAAACTTGCTCCACCATGGCCTCTACCTGCAGCCACAGTCTCTTCAGAAGTAAACTTGCTCCACCATGGCCTTACCCATGGCCACACGCTTTGAGGTGCTCCAGCATGACCTCACACACAGCCACTGATGCTTCAAGGTGTACCTGCTGCAGCACGGACTTATCCACAGCCACAGATACTTCGAGGTGTACCTTCTCCAGCGTGGACTTATCCTTGGGCCACAATCCCTTCAAGAAGTATACCTGCTGCGGCACAGACATAACCATGGCCACAGACGCTTCGAGACATACCTGCTCTGGCATGGGCTTATCCACGTCCACAGACGCTTCGGGGTGTCCTGCTCCCGCATGGACTCATCCACAGGTCACAGTCCCTTTGACTCGAGTTCACACTGGAGTTCCAGCCTGTCCAGTACAGCAGCACAGAAACAGCAGCAATGCCCTGGCCATCTGCCAGCCCAGGGCATGGCCGTTGTTGTTATCAAAATGTTCCCAGGCACAGCAGAGTAAGATGATAAGCAGTTCAGCAAGCAGCAAAAAGCAAAAAGCAGCCAGTAACGAGCACTAGACTCTAATATACAGTAAGGCAAGCAAGCCCCATGGCAAGTACAGAAGCCTGCTGATTAATACCTAAACAGCACTAACAGCTATAAATTCAGTCTAGCACATTCCAATTAAATTTGTCATTATCTCGAACCCTTTGAGCCCCACGTTGGGCGCCAAAAAGGACTGTCATGGTTTAACCCCAGCCAGCAACTAAGCACCACACAGCTGCTCGCTCACTCCCCCCCGGTGGGATGGGGGAGAGAATCGGAAGAGTATAAGTTAGAAAACTCATGGGTTGAGATAAAGACAGTTTAATAGGGAAAGCAAAAGCCACGCGCACAAGCAAAGCAAAGCAAGGAATTCATTCACTATTTCCCATTGGCAGGCAGGTGCTCAGCAATCCCCAGGAAAGCAGGGCTCCATCACGCATAACGGTTACTTGGGAAGACAAACGCCATCACGCCCAATGTCCCCCCCTTCCTTCTTCTTCCCCCAGCTTATATACTGAGCATGACCTCATATGGTATGGAATAGCCCTTTGGCCAGTCTGGGTCAGCTGTCCTAGCTATGCTCCCTCCCAGCTTCTCATGCACCTGGCAGAGCACAAGAAGCTGGAAAGTCCTTGATTAGTGTAAACTCTGCTCAGCAAGAACCAAAACATCAGTGTCTTATCATCAACATTATTCTCATCCTAAATCCAAAACACAGCACTCTACCAACTACTAAGAAGAAAATTAACTCTATCCCAGCTGAAACCAGGAGAGGAGTCAGTAGGAGTTTCATCTAAGCAATATTTTAGAATATTAGTCTGGTTGAAACAAAAAAAACCCCAAACAACCACATTTATACCAAGAACAGGAACAAGCTATAAGGAGAAGATGACTTTATTGCCTAAAAACCATTAGACTTGAAGGAAAAGTTAAAGTGTTGTTATGTCCCTTTATGACTCTAAGTCTTTTCATAACCTGAGTAAAATAAATGGCTCCTACTATACACGTAGGAAAATGGTAAGTCCTTTTAGATCGAAGACAGGAAAACAGCCCAGAATATCCGGAACTTTTTGACACCGCTGATGGAGGTCTAACATCAGGCCAGGCTCCACAGCAGCGCCTAGCAGACAGAACAACTTGGAAGCCCCAGAGAAGTCCTAGAGCCTGTCCGCCCACCCTCCTTCCATCTCTGTCCTACAGACCGCGGGCTCCAGGAGGAAAAGCCCGAAGGAGAGCTACGACAGTGACGCCCTCCACAGACGCTGTAGAGCATTCTCCTCCCCCGCCCCCGGGGAGGGGCAGGACACCTGAGAACCCCTCCGGCAGGCCCCAAGCAGGCCTACAGCTTCGCTCTCTGCAGATCCACCTCACCTTAGCGCTGTCGTTACTGCTGTTGACGGTGAGAGGGAAATAACGCACTACCACCCCGTCGCTGTTCGTGAGGCGGTAGGATGTCACTTCCCCCTCACTGCGGTTGCAATTGGACGGGCGGAGTTGTGTCTTGATGACGCGCGGCTCTCACCAGCACGCTAGCTCTCCCCGAGGCAAGCGTGGGGCTCGCCGTGGTGGTGGGATATAGCGTGGCCCTTGCTCCCTGAGGTGGCACGAATCGGTTCGGCCTGTCTGGCCCTCCTAGAGAGCTGCCCATGTGGCTGGGCCCGCAGGTGGGAACACGGCTCAGCGGCGGCCGCGGCTCCCTGAGGAGGCGCTGCGCAGGCCTTTGCCTCGCCAGGCGGCCCCCACTCCTAGTCAGCGATGGCCAGTTACAAGCCTGTGGTGGTTCAGGCGTTCCCGAAGTTCGGGGAGAAGATGGCGCAGGACACGCTGTACTAGTGGGGCTACAAAGTAGGAGGGAGCCCTCCGGCGGGGGGGGGGGGGGGGGGGCTTGGGGCAGCTTGCCGGCGGGCCAGGGGTTGTGTGGGCCCGTGTCGCTCCGTCACTGGCGCGGGGTCTGCACATCGCTTCTACCAGTCTCATGTGTTAACCGGGCTGCTCTTGTGGCTTTCGATTAGAAGCGGTTTTTTAATACTTCCCTGAAACTTATTAAACGGCTTCCTAGAAAACTAGGCTGACTTGTGCCCCAAATTGGCCTAACAGACATAGTTATTGTCCTAAAATATTTTTTTACCGCTTTCGTGGGAGTAATCAAAGTATTTTTAAACTTGCATGAGTGAATAAGGTTGTTTTTTCCTCAAATAAAATGCATAATTAATGGATCAGTTGTAGTGCATGAATTGGAAAAAAGTATAAAAGCAGAAGTAACCTGGCAGAAGAGAAACTTAATAGGATTCTATTTAAAAAATAATTTGGCTCTAAATGGGATTTTGAGCTCTCTGTAGGAAGAATAGATTTTTCTTTTGCTGCTTTCATTTTTCATGGCGTACTTACGTGTATTTAAATTGACTTCTCCCCAGTTCCTCCATGTAACTGTGCTGTCACAGCCTACTCGAGGGTAAGTGGCTTTTTTGAGGTTTTTCTGTTGTTGTCCTTCAGCTGGCATCATATGAGTGAACTTAATGTCTTCTTGTTTTGCTAGATTCACATTTATGGTCGTTGCTCTCAGGAACCAATCGAAACATTTTCTCACTTCAAAGATGCTGCTTATTGTGCCACATACAGAGATGATGGCAATCTGCTTGTTGCTGGCAGTGAGGAAAGTAGCATTCGCTCTTTGACATTAGCGGAAGAGCACCACTGAGACAATTTGATGGTTGTAATAAGACAGACAGTGTTATTTTGTTCTTTGTGTGTATAAGTTTGTTTGGTGTGCTTTGCATGTTGCTGAAAATCTGAAAAATATTAATCTATGTTGCTTGCAACTGTCTCATGTAGATCTTGCTGAAAAGTAGATTTTTATATTGAATTCAGAATTGGAGTGATTTTTTTTTTTTAATTCTAAATGTGAATTGAGAACATGGAAGAAAAAATAAATTTTCTAATTCAGGTAAGTGTTTGTTAATATGTTGTGTAGACATAGTCTTGTGACTACATGGTGCTGATGAGCACGTTTTATTTGATGCTGGGAGGAACAGAGTTCTAAAAAGTGGCAAAACAAAAACAGTGAAGAAATACACCAGGAAGAACAGGAATCACTTAAAAAACCCAACCCCCCCCCCCCCAAAAAAACCCCAACAAACCAAAACCCCCCAAAAAAACAAAACAAAACAAAGAAAGTGTGTGCGTGGCAGCAGCAGGGGAAGGAGTTAGGAGTTCTGATGTACCAGTGAGGAGAAGACAATGGTAATGTTTAGATTAAACAGATTGCTGTGCTATGGAAGACCAATAAGTGTTTTATATACCTAGAACAGCAACAACAACACCCTGTTCACTGGAAAGTACATCTTGCAGGTCTTGAGAATGTTTCTGTTTGAGATGTGTGGTTGTAGATACAGTATTATCTTATGTCCTAACCACTAGGTTACCTTTAATAAGATTTAGGGTATCTGTTTTCTGTCAAAGTCATTCTCTTGGGATGTTACAATGATAATATGGATTTAAATAATGTTTTTTTTAAAGGACAAGAAGAGTGTCCAACCCAGTCGTACTTAAAACTTACTATTATAAATTTGGTCTAAAGGACAGTGATAGTATACAGATCTTTAAGTACCAAATGCAGAATTTACAGCTTTTGAATGAGCATCCAGTAGACCTGTAAAACCCTTAACGCAGATCATATCAGTGTTTAGGTAAGCATCTGTCAGCATGACCCTTTTCTAGCTGGAAATATAAAAAATGAAGTGTTTTTAACCTCTGAAGTGAGGCTTTGTAACTTCCAATAGTAAATACTTTGCACTTTTAAGTTAGAGTAAATGCTTTCCTTTAATAAGCTCTTCATTCAGACTAACTGTTCTGGAAACAAGTATATATTTAAACTTCGGATATTGTGGACTTTGGTTTCTAGAACTGTTCATGTAGTGGGCTTCCTGTCCAATAAATACCAAATATTTTCTGGTGGTGATGATTATTAATCAAATTTGTGGGATATTCCGAGTGCTACAGAAATCGTCTCATACTGTGGCAGTATGCTCCCCCTGCCCCCCCAACCTGACCTTTTCCTGTAACTCTGACCAAGTGATAAGCACCAGTGGTGCCCATGATGGGTGCATCTGGTCTTGATGGCTGAATCTGGCTCAAGGTGGATTCGGGGGAGACAGATAACAACATAACAGCCAAGGGCTAATTTATGGTAATGTACCCACCTGACCACAGTGCTGGTTCGTGCCTGACTCAAGCCAGATTTGGAAGAAACTGGCATCTGCGGTCGGTATGCAAATATGACTATAAGCCAATCATCTTACCCCCATAAATAGTGAGCAGCCCAAGAGCCCTTTGAACTCTCCTGCACGGCAGCGGGCTGCACGCCGGGATCTCCCCTTGAGTAGGGACACCTCTCAGGGTTACTCCTCGAGGCTGAGAGAATCCTTATTGCATCAGATACTCGGTAAGTGAATTGGGAACAAGTGCACTGAAACTTTGTAATCTTAGCTAAGTAATATAAAGGATTAGCACAGGTTATTTTTTCCTCCCTCCTTCCAGTTGTGGGCAGGAACACTGAGAGGAACAAACGGATCCAGTCCATTAATACATGGCTCCGTGGCTGGAGTCAACGTCACAATTTTGGGTTTTTCAACAATGGGATGGCCTACACGGCACCAGGCTTGCTGGCATCTGATGGGGTTCACCTTTCTCAAAGGGGGAAGAGGGTCTTTGCTCAGGAGCTTGCGGGGCTCACTGACAGGGCTTTAAACTAGATTTGAAGGGGGAGGGGGTCAATATCAGGTTTGCCTGTGACAAGGGGTGGGATGGCACGCTGTGGTTAGAGGGATGGGGTACTAGCAGGGGATGGGATGCTAGCAGGGGCCCTCAGCCTGTTGATCTGAGGCATGCTGGAGACACTGCAGCACAGTCAAAGTCTTATGGGGATGAGAAGGGGGCTCTTGAAGTAATAGGAGCCAACAGGGAAATATCAAAGAAATTCCTCAAGGGAACCAAGGGGTGTTCCTCCAAGAAGGTGACACAGCCAACAGTCCAGCTGAAGTGCCTCTACACCAATGCACGCAGCATGGGCAACAAACAGGAGGAGTTGGAAGCTACCATGCTGCTAGAAAGTTATAACCTAGTTGCCATCACTGAAACTTGGTGGGATGCATCCCATGACTGGAGTTCAGCTATCAAAGGCTATAGGCTGTTCAGAAGGGACAGGCGAGGTAGGAGGGGCGGAGGCGTTGCCCTCTACCTCAAGAAATGGATAGAATGTGAAGAAGTGTCCCTGAAGAATAGCCACGAGAAGGTTGAAAGCTTATGGATAAGAATTAGAGACCGAGGCAACAAAGGGAACCTCATAGTTGGTGTCTACTACAGGCTGCCTGATCAAGGGGAGCCTACTGACAAAGCCTTTTTTCTCCAACTACAGGAAGCTTCGCGCTCACAGGCTCTTGTCCTGATGGGGGATTTCAACCACCTCAACATCTGCTGGGAAAGTAACACGGCAGGCGGTAGGCAATCTAGGAGACTCCTGGAGTGCATGGAGGACAACTTCCTAAGCCAGGTAATAGATAGCCCTACCAGAGGGGACGCAGTTCTGGACCTGGTGGTCACCAATGCAAGTGAGCTAATCAGAGACGTCAGGATTGGAGGCAGCCTGGGCTGCAGTGATCATGCTCTGGTGGAGTTCACAGTCCTGAGGGATATGGGACAGGCAAAGAGTAAAGTCAGGACCCTGAATTTTAGGAAAGCAAACTTCCAGCTCTTCAAGGAGTTAATCAACAGGACCCCCTGGGAAATGGCCCTCAGGGACAAGGGAGCAGAACAGAGCTGGCAGGTCTTCAAGGACGCTTTCCATAGGGCACAAGAGCTCTCGATCCCCAGGTGCAGGAAATCGAGCAAGGAAGGGAAGAGGCCAGCATGGCTGAGCCATGATCTGTTGGTCAAACTAAAGAAGGGCAAGAAAAGATTGCACAGGCAGTGGAAGAAGGGACTGGTATCTTGGGAAGAGTACAGGGACACTGCCCAGTTGTGTAAGGATGGGATCAGGAAGGCCAAGCCTCAGCTGGAGCTGAACCTGGCGAGGGACGCTAATAAGAAGGGCTTCTACAGGTACGTCAACCAGAAAAGGAAGGTCAAAGAAAGCGTACCCCCCCAATGAACACGACTAGCAAACTGGTAACAACGGATGAGGAGAATGCTGAGGTACTCAACAACTTTTTTGCCTCAGTCTTCACTGGCAACCTCTCTCCTCACACCTCCTGAGTCAATGGGCCATTTGATGGGGATCAGGGGGGCAAAGGTCCTCCCACTGTAAGAGAAGATGAGGTTCAAGACCACCTGAGGAACCTGTACATACATAAGTCTATGGGTCCCGATGAGATGCATCCCAGAGTCCTGAGGGAATTGGCTGATGTAGTTGCCAAGCCACTCTCCATGATATTTGAAAAGTCATGGCAGTCAGGTGAAGTCCCTGGGGACTGGAAAAAGGGAAACATTGCACCCATTTTTAAAAAGGGTAGAAAGGAGGACCCTGGGAACTACCGACCTGTCAGCCTCAGCTCTGTGCCTGGGAAGGTCATGGAACAGATCCTCCTAGAAGCTCTGCTAAGGCACATGGAGGACAGGGAGGTGATTCGAGACAGCCAGCACAGCTTTACCAAGGGCAAGTCCTGCCTGACCAACCTAGTGGCCTTCTATGATGGAGTGACTGCATCAGTGGACGAGTGAAGAGCTATGGATGTTGTCTGTCTGGTCTTCTGTAAGGCCTTTGACATGGTCCCCCACAATATCATCATAGAATCATAGAATACCAGGTTGGAAGGGACCTCAAGGATCATCTGGTCCAACCTTTCAAGGCAAGAGCACTGTCTAGACAAGATGGCCTAGCACCATGTCCAGCTGAGTCTTAAACATGTTCAGCGTAGCGGAGTCAACCACTTCCCTGGGGAGATTATTCCAATGGTTGACTGTTCTCATTGTGAAAAATTTTCCTCTCATGTCCAATCGGTATCTCCCCAGGAGTAACTTGTACCCATTACCCCTTGTCCTCACCATGTGACTCCTTGTAAAAAGGGAGTCTCCATCTTCTTTGTAGCTCCCCTTTAAGTACTGGTACATGGCAATGAGATCACCTCTAAGCCTCCTTTTCTCAAGGCTGAACAAGCCCAGCTCTCTCAGCCTGTCCTCATATGGCAGGCTTCCCAGACCCTTGATCATCTTGGTGGCCCTTCTCTGGACCTCCTCCAGCCTGTCCACATCTTTTTTGCATAATGGGGACCAGAACTGTACACAGTATTCCAGGTGTGGCCTGACAAGCGCTGAGTAGAGTGGGATAATGACTTCTTTATCTCTGCTGGTGATGCCCTTTTTGATGCAACCCAGCATCCTATTGGCCTTCTTGGCCGCAGCAGCACACTGTTCACTCATGTTGAGCTTCCTGTCCACCAGGACCTCCAGGTCCCTTTCCACAGAGCTGCTCTCCAGCCAGGTGGATCCCAGTCTGAGCTGCACTCCTGGATTGTGTTTTCCCAGGTGCAAGACTTTACACTTGTCCTTGCTAAACTTCATAAGGTTCCTGTTAACCCACTCTTCCAGCCTATCCAGATCTTCCTGCAGGGTGGCTCTCCCTTCCAGAGTGTCTACTTCCCCACTCAGTTTGGTGTCATCTGCAAACTTCATCAGGCTACACTTGATCCCATTATCCAGATCACTTATGAAGATATTGAATAGCGTTGGGCCCAGTATCGATCCCTGGGGGACCCCACTTGTGACAGGTTGCCAGTTTGAAAAAGAGCTATTTACCACCACCCTTTGGGTGCGGCCCACCGGCCAATTCCTCACCCACCGCACAGACCACTTGTCTAGGCCATAACGCATCAATTTCTCCAGGAGGAGGCCGTGGGGAACCGTATCGAAAGCCTTGGAGAAGTCCAGGTAGACAACGTCGACCGCTTGCCCCATGTCAACCGAGCAGGTCACTTTTTATCATAGAAGGCCACCAGATTTGTCAGGCACGATCTGCCCTTGGTGAAGCCGTGTTGGCTTTTCCCAATCACGTGCTTCATTTGACTCGTGATGGCCCCCAGGAGGATCCGTTCCATAACTTTCCCAGGGATTGAAGAAAGACTGATGGGCCTATAACTACCCGGATCCTCCCTTGAGCCCTTCTTGTAGATAGGGGTAACATTTGCCTTCCTCCAGTCCTCTGGGACATCCCCCGATCTCCACGACTTCTCGAAGATTATGGAGAGTGGCCCTGCAATGACATCAGCCAGCTCTCTCAACACCCTCGGGTGGATGGCGTCAGGGCCCATTGTTTTGTAGGGGTCAAGCTCCTGTAATAATTCACATACTAACTCCTCCTTCACTGATGGTGGGTCTATGTTTGGATCCTCCTGGATTTTCGTTCCCAACGCCTGGGACCCAACAGTGTTGGTAAAGACAGAGGTGAAGAGTGTTGAGAACCTCCGCCTTTTCAGCATTGTTGGTGACTGATTCACCTCTACTGTTTAACAGTGGGCCTATGTTTTCCTTCTGTTTCTGCTTGCAACTTACATAGCTGAAGAACCCTTTCTTGTGATTTTTGACATCTCTGGCCAGTTCCAATTCAAGCTGAGCTTTTGCTTTTCTAACTGCATCTCTGCACACTCTGGCAATGCCTTTGTAGTTCTCAGTGGATAATCTTCCACTTCTCCATCTCTGGTACGCATCTCTTTTGGCTTTAAGCAGACCCAGGAGCTCGTGGTTGAGCCAAGGGGGCCTCTTGCTCCGCTTCCTTCCCTTTCTTTTATAGGGGATAAACTGGTTTTGTGCTTCCAAGAGAGCATTCTTGAAGAACTCCCAGCACTCGCTGGCTCCTTTATCCTCCATGGAAGCTTCCCACGGAATCCCTCCCAAATGAGCTCTGAGCGAGCAGAAGTTTGCTCTTCTAAAATCTAGAACCCTTGTCTTGGTGCTAACCTTCAGCATGATCAGCTGGATCCCAAACTCCACAATATTGTGATCACTGCAGCCAAGGTTGTTACTGACCGAGATATTACAAAGCAGGTTTTCTTGGTTTGTGAATAGCAAGTCCAGCAGTGCCCCCTTCCTGGTTGACACATCTAACATTTGTAAGAGGAAACAGTCCTCTGTGCATTCCAGGAACTTGATGGATGACATGCAAGCTGCTGTATTGTTCTTCCAGCAAATGTCTGGGTAGTTGAAGTCACCCATGAGAACCAGGTTCTGTTGACCAGAAGCTTCCCTTAGTGTCCCAAATATTGCTTCATCGGCTTTATCGTCGTGGTTTGGAGGTCGGTAGCAGATGCCCACTGTAAGGTCTTGCTTGGAGACGACCCCTCTGATTTTAACCCAGAGGCATTCAATAGAGCACTCACAATCACCATAGTTGACTTCGATACATTCGAGGTTTTCCTTAATATAGAGTGCGACTCCTCCACCTCTTCTTCCCTGCCTGTCTTTGCGAAACAGCCTATAACCGTCCATCACGATTCCCCAGTCATGTGAGTTGTCCCACCATGTCTCAGTTGCTCCTATGATATCATAACCTTCTGACTGGGCACGGAGCTCCAGTTCCTCCTGTTTGTTTCCCAGACTGCGTGCATTCGTATACATACACTTGAGGTGGTTGCTCTTCTGGTTCACATCTTGGGAGACAGCTAAGGAACATTTGTCGCTGCTCTGGTTGGCCTGACTTACTTCCCAGTTGGATGTGATGGCATGAGCATGAGTTTTGGACCCCCACCCCCCAAGTCCTTCAGTTTAAAGCCCGCCTCACCAAGTTAGCCAGCCTGTTGCTGAAGATTCCCTTCCCCCTTCTAGACAGGTGGATTCCGTCCCTCCCTAGCATGTTATAGTCATAGAAGAATGCCTCATTGTCATAAAAGCCAAAACCCTCATGATGGCACCAGCCACGTAGCCAGGAGTTGATATGCATTATGCCCCTGTTTAGGGGCCTGGTTGAGAGATTCCCTTGGGAGGCAGTCCTGAAGGGCAAAAGAGTCCAGGAAGGCTGGACATTCTTCAAGAAGGAAATCTTAAAGGTGCAGGAGCAGGCCGTCCCTATGTGCCGAAAGACGAGCCAGCGGGGAAGACGACCGGCCTGGCTGAACAGAGAGCTTTGGCTGGAACTCAGGAAAAAAAAAGAAGAAGAGTTTGTGACCTTTGGAAGAAGGGGCAGGCAACTCAGGAGGACTACAAGGATGTCATGGGGCCATGCAGGGAGAAAATTAGAAGGGCCAAAGCCCAACTCGAACTTAATCTGGCTACTGCCATAAAAGACAATAAAACATGTTTCTTTAAATACATTAGCAACAAAAGGAGGGCTAAGGAGAATCTCAGTCCTTAATTGGATGCAGGGGGAAACATAGTGACAAAGGCTGAGGTACTTAATGCCTTCTTTGCCTCAGTCTTTAATAGTCAGACCAGTTGTTCTCGGGGTACCCAGCCCCCTGAGCTGGAAGACAGGGGAAGATGGTTGGACTTGATCTTAAAGATCTTTTCCAACCTAAACGATTCTATGATTCTATGATTAGATGGATAATGTTGCTTAGGATCATAGCTTTGAAGCTGGCCCTGTATTGAACAGGGAGTTTGACCATGGGACCTCATAGAGGTGCCTTCCAATTTAAGATATTCTATGATACTGTGATTAGAGCTTTATCATGAAGCTTAAAATTGAAAAATCTGCATGGTAGAGCATACATCATCAAATAAAACACTAGGTTCATAACTATGTGATTTCTTCGTTTTAGCCTGAAGATGAAACCATAGTTGTAGGCATGACCAATGGGATGCTAAATGTTAAACACAGAAAACCTAAAGAAATGAAAGAAAAGTCTCAAAAGAAGAGATAACCAGCATATAGAACCTATGTGAAAGGAAGAAATTACATGCCATAACAGGTATGGGGGGTGAGAAAATGTATACTGAAGCGCTCCTCAAGATTTCTTTTTTGTGCGCTAAGTTGAAGAAAGGGAAGGGAGAGAAGATATAAAGACATATAAGCTTGTTCATGGTAATAAATCTAATCCATTGTGTGTGTGTCTGTCTTATTCTGAACATGTCTTTCAGTTCTAGGAGGATTTCTGTGTCAGTAAACCTGGAAAATGTGTTTTGAGGAAATACGACAAGAGCTTTCAGTCATCCAAGGCCCTTAATGTGGTAATGGAGGTAAGACATTGGTTTTTGTCTCATCAAAGTTGTGTCCTGTCATCTGAAGTGGATTTTTCTGTATCTCAAACTGATTTTATCTCAGTGTATAACTAGAAAGGAATCAAACTTGTGTAGGTTCCTTGTGCATCCTTTATCTATTTTGGTTTTGCAAACTGATACCAGCCCTGCTTTGTGTGCAAAGATGTTGCTTTGGTACTAAACTCTTCTTATATATGTCCAGCCACACATCAGGCTTTATACTCCTGAAATTACAGTTGCAGGCATGCAGGAACTACATCGCAGAGGAACATCAAGGAGTGTGCTTGCAGGCTGAGACGAGAAGCAAATTAGTCTCCTCCTTACCTTTGTGACAAGGTATTATTTTAACCTGAGTTTTCTCTGACAAGTTATTTTGAGACTTGTATTTCTTAATAGCTTTTGCCACAGAGTTTTAAGAGATCTTGGGTAGAACACTGGTACTCTTGGAATCTTACGTGCCTTTTGCTTTCTGATATCGAAGTCTGGGATTTCACCCATAGTACTGAAATAGTTTACATGTTAGCACAAAACAATTTTGCTGAAAGTATGAGAGAGTATATTTTGCCCCTTTGCCAGACATTCTACCCTTAGTCTCTTATTTTCTGTCTCCTTGATGAAACTCATGTCTTCATGTACCTGAGGCTTTTGCAAGTCCTCCAAGCCCTGCTGCCTTCCCGAAAGGAGGAGGGTAAATACCACATGCAGCTTTTTTGACTCATGTCTCTAACTGCTGCTCTTTATGAAGAAAAAAAAGTCTGTATGCCTATATGAGAAAGCTGCTTGTAACTGGTTGGTAGGACAAGGAGTGCAGTTGGCAACAACAGTAAAATTGGGATGTCTTCTAATTTTGCAGGTGTGTGACTGAGCCTAGATTTACTCCTGTACTGGTAAGCGTTTGTCATGGTTTAACCCCAGCTGGCAACTAAGCACCACACAGCCGCTTGCTCACTCCCCCTCCAGTGGGATGGGGGAGAGAATTGGAAGAGTAAAAGTGAGAAAACTCATGGGTTGAGATAAAGACAGTTTAATAGGTAAAGCAAAAGCTGTGCGTGCAAACAAAGCAAAGCAAGGAATTCATTCACTACTTCCCATCGGCAGGCAGGTGTTCAGCCATCCCCAGGAAAGCAGGGCTCCATCACGCGTAACGGTTACTTGGGAAGACAAACGCCATCACTCCGGACGTCCTTCCCCTTCCTCCTTCTTCCCCCTAGATTTATTGCTGAGCATGACGTCATATGGTGTGGAATATCCCTTTGGTCAGTTGGTGTCAGCTGTCCCAGCTGTGTCCCCTCCCAACTTCTTGTGCACCCCCAGCCTGCTTGCTGGTGGGGTGGTGTGAGAAGCAGAAAAGGCCTTGACTCTGTGTAAGGAGTGCTCAGCAGTAACTAAAACATCCCTGTGTTATCAACACTGTTTTCATAGAATCATGGAATGGTTTGGGTTGGAAGATCATCTAGTTTCAACTCCCCTGCCATGGGCAGGGATATCTTCCACTAGATCAGGTTGCTCAAAGCCCCATCCAACCTGGCCTTGAACACTTCCAGGGAGGGGGCATCCGCAGCTTCACTGGGCAACCTGTTCCAGTGCCTCAACACCCTCATAGTAAAGAACTTCTTCCTAATATTTAATCTAAATGTACCCTCTTTCAGTTTAAAGACATTACCCCTTGTCTTATCACTATGTGCCCTTGTAAAAAATCCCTCTCCAGCTTTCTTGTAGGCCCCCTTCAAGTACTGGAAGGCTACTGTAAGGTCTCCTTGGAGCCTTCTCGTCTCCAGGCTGAACAAGCCCAACTCTCTCAGCCTGTCCTCATAGGAGAGGTGTTCCAGCCCTATGATCGTTTTTGTGGCCCTCCTCTGGACCCGCTCCAACAGGTCCATGTCCTTCTTATGTTGGGGGCCCCAGAGCTGAACATAATACTCCAGGTTGGGGTCTCACCAGAGCAGAGTAGAGGGGCAGAATCACCTCCCTTGACCTGCTGGTCATGCTACTTTTGATGCAGCCCAGGATACGGTTGGCTTTCTGGGCTGTGAGTGCATATTGCCGGATCACGTTGAGCTTCTCGTCAACCAACACCCCCAAGTCATTCTCCTCAGGGCTGCTCTCTATCCATTCTTTGCCCAGCCCATATTTGTGCTTGGGATTGCCCCGACCCAGGTGCAGGACCTTGCACTTGGCCTTGTTGAACTTCATGAGGTTTGCACGGGCCCACCTCTCAAGCCTGTCAAGGTCCCTCTAGATGGCATCCGTTCCCTCCAGCGTGTCGACCACACCACACAGCTTGGTGTTGTCGGCAAACTTGGTGAGGGTGCACTCAATCCCACTGTCCATGTCCCCGACAAAGATGTTAAACAGTGCCCATCCCAATACCGACCCCTGAGGAATGCCACTCATCACTGGTCTCCACTTGGACATCGAGCTGTTGACTCTTTGAGTGCGACCATCCAGCCAATTCCTCATCCACTGAACAGTCCACCCATCAAATCCATGTCTCTCCAATTTAGAGACAAGGATGTCGTGCGGGACAGTGTCAAACGCTTTGCACAAGTCCAGGTAGATGACATCTGTTGCTCTTCCCTTATCCACCAATGCTGTAACCCCATCATAGAAGGCCACCAAATTTGTCAGGCACAATTTGCCCTTAGTAAAGCCATGTTGGCTGTCACCAATCACCTCTCTGTTTTCCATGTGCCTTAGCATAGTTTCCAGGAGGATCTGTTCCATGATCTTCCCAGGCACAGAGGTGAGACTGACTGGCCTGTAGTTCCCCAGGTCTTCCTTTTTTCCCTTTTTAAAAATTAGGATTACGTTATCCCTTTTCCAGTCACTGGGAACTTCACTTGTCTGCCACGACTTCTCAAATATGATGGATAGCGGCTTAGCAACTTCATCTGCCAGTTCCCTCAAGACCTGCGAATGCATCTCATCAGGTCCCATGGACTTGTGCACCTTCAGGTTCCTTAGATGGTCTTGAACCTGATCTTCTCCTACAGTGGGCAGTTCTTCATTCTCCCAGTTCCTGCCTTTGGATTCTGTGAGTTGGGCGGTGCGGCTAGAGCACTTACCGGTGAAGACTGAGGCAAAAAAGTCATTGAGTACCTCAGTACTTCTCCATATCCCAGGTAACCAGGTCTCCCGTTTCCTTCCAGAGAAGGACCACATTTTCCCTAGTTTTCCTTTTATCACTGATGCAATTATGGAAGATTTTTTTTTATTGCCCTTGATGACCCTGGCCAGATTTAATTCTATCAATCAGGGCTTTAGCTTTCCTAACTTGATCCCTGGCTGCTCAGACAATTTCTCTGTATTCCTCCCAGGCTACCTGTCCTTGCTTCCACCCTCTGTAGGCTTCCTTTTTGTGTTTGAGTTTGTCCAGGAGCTCCTTGTTCATCCATGCAGGCCTCCTGGCATTTTTGCCTCACTTCCTCTTTGTTGGGATGCATTGCTCCTGAGCTTGAGGAGGTGATCCTTGAATATTAACCAGCTTTCTTGGGCCCCTCTTCCCTCCAGGGCTTTATCCCATAGTACTCTACCAAGCAGATCCCTGCAGAGGTCAAAGTCTGCTCTCCTGAAATCCAGGGTAGCGAGCTTGCTGTGCGCCCTCCTCGGTGTCCTAAGGATCTTGAACTCCACCATTTCATGGTCACTGCAGCCAAGGCTGCCCTTGAGCTTCACATTCCCCACCAGCCCCTCCTTGTTGGTGAGAACAAGGTCCAGCAGAGCACCTCTCCTCATTGGCTCCTCTATAAGGAAGTTATCATCAGTGCATTCCAGGAACCTCCTGGATTGCTTATGCCCTGCTGTGTTGTCCCTCCAACAGATATCGGGGTGGTTGAAGTCCCCCATGAGGACCAGGGCTTGTGAACGTGAGGCTGCTCCTATCTGTCTATAGAGGGCCTCATCTGCTCGGTCTTCCTGGTCGGGTGGCCTGTAGCAGACCCCCACTATAATGTCACCTGTCCCTGCCCTCCCTTTAATCCTGACCCATAAGCTCTCGGTCAGCTCCTCATCCATCTCCAGGCGGAGCTCCATGCACTCCAGCTGGTCATTGACATAGAGGGCAACACCCCCTCCTCATCTCCCTTGCCTGTCCTTCCTAAAGAACCTGTATCCTTCCATTCCAACATGCCAGTCATAGGAGCCATCCTACCTCATCTCTGTGATGCCAATAAGATCATAGCCCTGCAGGTGTGCGCATGTCTCTAACTCCTCTTGTTTATTCCCCATGCTGCGTGCATTTGCATAGAGGCATTTAAGTTGGGCCTCTGATGAAGCCGACTTACTGATTGGAATTCCTTTGTTGTGCTGCTCTTCAGGTGATCTCCTGCTGACCTGTGATCCTTCTCCAGGCTCTGGGCATCTATTGCTGGCACTGGCATCCAACTGGTAGAAGTGGGATGGATTGAGGTTCCCCTCCCCCAGAAATTTTAAGCCCTCTTCACCAGCTTGGCAAGCCTATGACCAAAGATGCTCTTCCCCTTCTCTGACAGATGGACCCCATCAGCCCCAAGTAGACCAGGTTTCTCAAAGCAAGTCCCATGGTCTAAGTAGCTGAACCCCTGGCTGTGGCACCAGCCCTGTAACCATTTGTTGATTCGCCAGATTTGACTGGCCCTTTCAAACCCCTTCCCTTTGACCTGGAGGACTGATGAAAAAACTACCTGAGCTCCAGAGTCCCTTACCGCCACTCCCAGGGCTCTGTAATCCTTCTTGATACTCCTCAGACTCCTCCTGGCTGTATCACTGGTGCCCACGTGAAACAACAGCCATGGATAATAGTCAGTAGACTGTACGAGGCTTGGTAGTCTCTCAGTGACATCCCTGATATGAGCCCCCAGTAAGCAGCACACCTCTCTAGAGAGTGCGTCAGGTTGGCAAATGGATGCCTCTGTACCTCTCGGAAGAGAGTCGCCTACTACTATCGCCTGTCGCCTTTTATTAGTTGCGCTGGTTGTTATATGGGGAGCAGATTGGGCTGTCTTACTCAGCTCCAACGTCTCTCCTGGTGTGACAGGTCTTTCCTTTTCAGTCTGCAGAGCAGTGAAGCGGTTCTGCAAGGGCACCTCAGGCTTTGGGGGAAGTCTCTTCCTCCTGCTGGTCCTTGCTGTTGCAACAGTCCATTCTTCTGCATTATTGGCCCCCCTCCCTTCTGTGTGTGCCAGGGGGGAGTTTTTGGCTGTTTGGCCATGGGCTGTGGGTCCACTGCAGACTGTGCTTGGAACCAGCTATCTAACTCCTTCTCAGCCTCCCTGATGTTACGCAGCCTTCTCGCCGCCTCCTGCAGCTCAGCCACCTGCTGCAGGAGGTCCTCCACCTGGGCACACCTTTTGCAGGCAGGTCTGCCTCCTGTCACTGCCCCAGGAGAAAGGTCTAGGCACTTCCTGCAGTCTGAGGTCTGCACTGCAGCCTCTCCCTTCAGCAGCTCTGTCTGGGTGGAGGCGTTGGCCACTGCTGGGGTAGGTGATGCAGACCCCCCAGCCGGAGCTGCAGCCTTTGCTCTCATACGAGTGCCCACCATTGTGCCTTGAGGGTCAGGTAGGATGAGTGCCCTTGACCTGTGCAGATGGTCACAGAATGGTGCCCAGTTGCTGGGCTATGTGTACTTCAAGTCTCCCACTCGACCAGTGGAATGCCCCTCCTTCGAAGAGGCGCCCTCCCGCGCAAACTGCCATACCACACCTTGTTTGCCGTCCTGGTCGCTAGTGCTCCCTAGGGCTGCCTTTTGTGGGAGTGGGGGGTGGCAGCCGTTACTCGTGGCCCTGCCCACGCCTCGTCATCCGTTCTCTTGAGAGCTGGCGGCTCCTGGCGGGTCTCTGTGCTCCCCTGGGGTTTCCCCGGCTCAGGAAACCCCCCGTATGCCACGATCCCCCGCTCCGTTGAGGAACGCGCCTGCACCGGAGCTGATCGCCTCTACGAGTTTTCAGCACAAAACCAAAACATAGCCGGGGCGGGCGGGAAGGCAGGGGCCCCGTGGGGAGCCCTGCGTGGCTCCGATGGCGCCCTGGCCCCGGGAGGGGGAGCACCGGCCCCAAGAGCCTTTCGGAGGGGAGCGCTGCCCTCTCCCGGGCGGAGCGCGGCTGCAGGCGGCAGGGCGCGAGCCCGCCGACAGGGCACACGGGGCCGAGGACAGCCCCCGGCACCCCTGCAGCCGCACACAGCAGCCGGAGCCCTTCTCCCCCTCGGACCGCGGTCCTCCCCCGGAGTCCCGGAGCCTGCAGCACCCTGCAGGGCGCTGCCCACGCAAGGGGCTGCTTGCTCACACTGCTGCACAGTTACTCCAGGCATTTTTCATGTGGCATAGTACTTTGATCCCAACAGACCACATCATTGTATTTTGGCTTTTCAGTTGCTACACATACACGTTATGTCACTTCAGCTATTCTTAAAAACATAGAATCAGAGAATGGTTTGGGGTGGAAGGCTCCTTTGAAAATCATCTAGTCCAACAGGGACATCTTTCACTACATCAGGTTGCTCAAAGCCTCATCCGACCCGATCTTGAACACTTCTAATGATGGGGTGGGCATCCACAACTTCTCTGGGCAACTTGTGCCAGTGTTTCACCACCCTCATCATAAAAAATTTCTTCCTTATGTCCAATCTAAATCTACCCTCTTTCAGTTTAAAACCATTACCTTTTGTCCTATCGCTACAGGCCCTACTAAAAAATTTGTCCTCATCTTTCTTATAAGCCCCCTTTAAGTATTGAAAGGCTGCAAGGTCTCCCCGCAGCCTTCTCTTCTCCAGGCTGAACAACCCCAGCTCTTTCAGCCTTTCCTCATAGGAGAGGTGTTCCAGCCCTCTGATCATTTTTGTGGCCCTCCTCTGGACCCTCTCCAACAGGTCCATGTCCTTTCTGTGCTGAGGACTCCAGAGCTAGATGCAGTACTCCAGGTGGGGTCTCACCAGTGTGGAGGAGAGGGGCAGAATCACCTCCCTTGACCTACTGGCCACACTTCTTTTGATGTAGCCCAGGATACGTCTGGCTTTCTGGGCTGTGAGCGCACATTGCCTGCTCATGTCCAGCTTTTCCTCCACCAGTACCCCCAAGTCCTTCTCCTCAGGGCTGCTCTCAATCCCTTCATCCCCCAACCTGTATTGATACCGGATTGTCCTGGTTTCAGCTGGGATAGAGTTAATTTTCTTCCTAGTAGCTGGTATAGTGCTGTGTTTTGGATTTAGGATGAGAATAATGTTGATGTTGCTAAGTAGTGTTTATACTAGTCAAGGACATTTCAGCTTCCCATGCTCTGCCAGGTGCACAAGAAGCTGGGAGGGAGCACAGCCAGGACAGCTGACCCAGACTGGCCAAAGGGCTATTCCATACCATATGACGTCATGCTCAGCATATAAAGCTGGGGGAAGAAGAAGGAAGGGGGGGACGTTCGGTGTGATGGCATTTGTCTTCCCAAGTAACCGTTATGCGTGATGGAGCCCTGCTTTCCTGGGGATGGCTGAACACCTGCCTGTCGATGGGAAGTAGTGAAGGAATTCCTTGCTTTGCTTTGTTTGCGTGCATGGCTTTTGCTTTACCTATTAAACTGTCTTGATCTCAACCCACGAGTTTTCTCACTTTTACTCTTCCGATTCTCTCCCCCATCCCACTGTGGGGGGAGTGAGCAAGCGGCTGTGTGGTGCTTAGTTGCTGGCTGGGGTTAAACCACGACATGGGGGTTGCCCCGACCCAGATGCAGGACCTTACACTTGGCCTTGTTGAACTTCATGAGGTTTGCACAGGCAACCATTATTGCCATTTAAAATGACAATTCTGAGATAGTAATTAGAATCCCACACCACTTGAATGGCAAAGAACCAGGAAATGTTCTGTTTATGAAGGAAAATAGTATATCCCATTATTTAGATTTATACAGTAGACTGTAGCAAATCTATGTAAGCAGCTAAAAACAACTGTGTCTATTAAATAAAACTACTATTTCTTTTTCAGTAGCCTTCCATTACCAAACACCAAGTCTTTAAATGGAACCACTAACAAAAGGAATATGTCTAAGACACAGTAAGCTGCCCGCTGCGAAGGGACTCCGGTCCTAGCAGTTAAAGTCTCGGGTGGTGTGTGTGCGACTCCCTGAATGGTGTGTGAATGCTTGGGCAGCGGCTGCTCCTTTAACATAAGTGAAGTCAAAACGAGTAGTTGCTGGATCACAGAGCAGCATCAAAGCCCAAGTCCTGTCTTCACCTTCTCTGCGTCTTTATCTCACAGTTATACACTTTATTTACAGGGAACAGGAGAAAGTCAAGTTGTGAGTTGTAAGCCAGGTTGCTGGAGGATCAGGAAGTGTCCTTTTGTGTTTAGGAAAAGGCTGATGATACGCAGTAGGTGCTAGGACAGCCAAATAGTAGTCACAGTGCTGGCTGAAGAGTCACCTTGTAAACCAGTAGAAATGCCTTTCCACTGAGATTTAGATAATACTTTCCCTTATCTAATTTCTTCAGTGTGTACACAGTGAAAAAGTTTGATAACTGGTGTCTTTTCCATTAAAATGCAGTTAAGTCAATACCTGATGTTTTTATTTTCCATCAATTTATTTCCTTCCTCTGGTCTTTCTAACATGTCTTGATAGTTGGGGAAACCATGCTATAAAATGCTAAAATTTGTAATGTTGAAAGAAAATGGATATACAAGAGTCCCATAATTAGCAACCAGCTGGTCAGGAGACTGGAAATAGCATTTGACACTAGGTTTAATGGAAGACTGTAGATTGAAAAAATGTTAGGTAAATAATTTTATTGTACTGGTGATACAATGATAATCCCCCAAGGGAAGGGCTAAATTATGCCTTCTGAGGGGGAAATTCAAATTGTAACTGCTCAGCAGTGGTAGTTTGTGACCGAGGAATGATCTGGCACGGAGGACAAGAAGGCCCAACTGCAGAAGGGGTTAAACTGGCTGGAAGCAGGGATGCCAGAGACAGCAGGACTCCCTGCAAGGGACTGAAGTTTCCCTTGGTGATGAGATAAGGAAGAGCTGCAGCATTGTCTTGTAGCCATCCTGGAATGGGAGCGCTCAGGGGCTCAAGCTCAGGGGCCACCTTTGGGCAGCAGAGCTGGGCTGGGGGATGGACCCACTGGCCAGGCTGAGGTGCCCCATGCAACTGCTCACGGGATTGGTGCTGGTGCAAGTGGATATAAGGCATCAGCTCGTGACGCATCTTTGCAGACTCCTTGTAGAATCGCTTATGGTGGTAGGACTCTGCCCAATGCAGTGTGCATTTATATTTTTCTTTTATATTTAAGCACAAACGTGTTTAATTCGCCTCGAGGGGTACCATAAAAATTCCCCAGCAGTTTGGTGTCAGAAGTGGAATTGCTGCACACTGGCAGAAGCAACCAGACTGGAACTGGTGGGGAGACCCAATGCGGCACCACCACAAGAGGTAAGAGATCCTCACTTCAAAATCTTACTTGCGTGTGGTCTTCTCCCCTACTGTGTCTCCTGACTGGCTGTCACGTCAGCGGTAAGTAAACCCTATGTTATTTTAGTTTGTGCTTAGAATATAAAGGAAGGGGGAAAATTAAGGGGAAATGGAATGAAAAGGGTTTTTTTTTTAGCCGAATGAGAGTAGGCTGAGTTTGAGACTTCTAAAAGCTTGGGTCGTGTTCTGGAGGCATCTCTGTGAGTGACGACAAGTCATCTCAGTGTGTGGGCCCAGGCCAACAAGGAAATGGCTGGTTTAGTTGAATGAGAGTAGACTAGGTTTGAGACTTCTGAAAGCTCAGGTCATGCTCTGGAGACATCTCTGTGGGTGACAACGAGTTGTCTCCTGTTTGGGTCCAGGTTTTGAGGGCATTACATTATCCCCTCAGGAGACATCTTGTTGAAGCTCTGTCTTCTTGGGGACACCTGAACCTCCCCTTCTGTCCCTTTGCTGAGCCTCTCTTCCTGTCCCTTTGCCAAACCTCTCCTTCTATCCCTTTGCTGTGTACAGGCCTTAGCTTTGTGCTCCCTCAGTTTTATAAGGACCCAGAAGCCGAATGAGAGTAGGCTCTGAAAGCTTTTTGCTTTGAGGGGATCGATCAAAGCTCTGTCTTCTCGGGGATGCCCGAACCTCTCCTTCTAACCCTTTGCCGTGCATAGGCCTTAGCTTTGTACTCCCTCACTGAGAAAAGTCAAAAACTAATTGGGAAAATGGGTCAAGGTTCCTCCTGTCCGGATCCTAAAAAGCTGTTAGGCTCCATGTGCCACAGTTATGGCACATGATTGGGAAAAAATGGGGGCAGGCAGACGGTCCAACTTGCCCACCAGTGGAAGGGCTATACTTTTGCCACACCAGAACTGCAATTTCCAGATGAGGGAACCTTTGACCTGGACAAATTAACTTATCCTTGCCATTACCTCGAAGACAATAAACCGAGACATATGGATGCTTGGTTTTTGTGGGATGAGGAGGCGAACAGTCTATCATAGCTAGCTTAAATGATAATAATACAAAAATGGAAGAACAAATTGAAAAGATAAAATTAGGTGAAAATAAAAATAAGGATCCTAATAAAACTTCAGCTGCAGCACCTAAAACTCTGTAGCCAAGCTTAGTACCTGGTGCTACTGCACCAGTCCTCCTCCCGTATCCTGCTCCTCTGGTGGTGTCAGACACCCCACCTTATACACCAGGTGGTGCAGGGTTAAAAGAGGTCCTGGCAGGGGTACCAAGAGGACAGAAGGGTCCATGCTGGTACTAGGGGGATCTGCGAATGTGCGTGTGCTTGTGAATCTAGAAAGTAATGTGTGTGTGTGCGCGTGCTTTCACTAGTGAACTTACTTATATTCCTCCCAGACAAAGAGGAGGAAGGGGACTTGGCTGGCTGTGTTTATGTGAGTTCTATACGTGGGTGCTGTTGATAACAACGCCTTGCCTGTGGCAGTCTGCGTGACCAGCTGTGTCAATGTCCTGTGTATGTCCTATGTGTGTGTCTCTGGGATACGTGCTCAGCTTTGCTCCTGGTTAAGCCTGCACCCGGGAAAGCGGCAGCTGCGGCCCCCAGCCTGGGCAGAGACCCTGGGTCCCCGGGCACCAGGGCTGGGCTCCAGCGGCTGTGCAGAAGGATCCTGGCCCAAGCTGCTGGCGAAGTCAGCCATGCTTCTAACATCCCTTAACAGTTTCATAGCCAGCAGGATTTGGTCAAGTTGTGAGTACTCCCGAGACTACACGTACATAATTCTTATGTGATAGGAGACTGATCCCTTGCTAATGTGCCTACAGTGTTAAATTTGTAACCAACTTTGTGAACTTTATGCAGACCTGTGATAGTAAATCCGTTGGTTAATTGGAACAACTGGATTGAAAAGACATTTACAGAGCATTAGAAGGACAACAGGAGGTGTAAATGGCTCAAACTGGAGGCCTAGTGACTGGGATTTGTAGTTTGGGAGATGAAAAGAGAGGCTTACCAAAGTATGTACAAGACCTCCTGTAAGTAACAGATCACTTCCACCTCTCAAATCAATAATGATATTGGCTATAAAGCAGGAGGAAACCTGAGAGGATCAGGCTAAGGCTGAGCTCTCTACAAATTGAATTTCCAAATTTGTGAAGGATCAGGTTGAAAAGGGAAATGCACAGTTGCAAAGGAATAGCCACATCTTACAGAGATTTAAAGCTGATGGAGCCAAGTAGTAGAACCTGAGTATTAGAGAGGAAACCGGTGAATTAAAGGGGATCAAACATCACTTTACTCTGCAAATAATGTACCTAGTGGAAATGTAAATCTCCTTAGACAAATGCATACCATCCTGTTTATAAACAAGAGGTGTCTGGACAGAACAACCCAGGGTCAACCAGTTCGACTGTCAGTGGCACAAGAGATCCTTGTCTCTAAGGATGCTCAGATAAGTCCCTGATCCAAGGGGATATATGATTGGTTTTGTGGGTTTTTTTTTAACCTTTTCCTCCCCTAAGGAGCTGGAACCCTTCTAGGGATCCTTAAAAGATTCTGCCCTTACGAATGACAACAATCCGGGCACAGGGACAGGCCAGGTAACAGTTTTGGTGCCATCCTGCAAGACCCCCCCCAACACACCTTGAATGTCAGTGCTAAAGGCAGCCTCAGCAGCAGCACTCGGCAGTGAAAGGGGTCAGTGCAGGGGAAGGGGCTGAGATAACGTTCAGACCCCTCCCCCCGGCCGGAGAGGCAAGGATACCAGGCTCATTCACCAAAGCAGCAAGAACTTTGCTTTAAAAATTTCAGTTCATACTCAATACGAGCTAAACTAACTACTCAGCCAGCACTGACTGAGATCAGTTTTTTAAGGATGAAGAAGGTGGGGATGCTCAAACTCCTGTGATGTGCCCAGATATTCCTGAGAAGATAGTAAAGGAGAGATAGGGAAACTCCCCTGTTGCTTGAAAAATACCTTCTCTCCCACGCCGGTTTCAAGCTATAGTTCGCTTGATCACTTCACACTAATTGTACTACAACAACCCAAAGAGGCAGGAAAAAGCACACAGCATGTTAACCAAGACCAGCCACCCCTCCTCCAGCGTTACTTGGGCACCATTATACCAGCATTTCCTCATTCTGGGGAAATTTAGGGCAACAGGATAGCTAATAAGTTTAGTCTCCTTTATTTTCCTAATTCTGGAAGATGTCGGCTTAGTTTACAGACATGAATGGGAAAATAATGATATCAGTGCTTCCTGATTTGGTGTGTAATAATTCCACTGGTTTATTCTGTTTCTAGATGCTGCAACAATGAAGTTGAGCTGCACTGAAGTACCTCTTTATGTAAGTTCTACAACACTAGGCTTCTGCCTGGAGAGTCACTTTCTTTTGGATAAAGGCTCATTCAAAAGCAGAGTAAATGAAACCAAAATCCATTCTCTGGCTGTCTGAGACAGTGTTATCAGGGGCCTCAGACAAGAATGCACTCAAGGACTTGACTTTCCAACTGTGACTGGCATATCCTGGGGGAGTGCAGATAAACCCATTGAAACCAAGACAAGGAAACTGAGAACTCTACAAAGGGATGAGCTAAGACAAGACCACATCTGGAAGAAAGACTCGGAGTTCATGAAAAGAACACTAAGAGACACCTCTTCAATAACCACTAGGGACCACCAGGGACCACTGAAGACCCCCCATGGAAGCCCTTGGAGACTCAGGCCACATGTGTAAAGACTATGCAAATATGATAATTAGTTCCAGGAAACAGAATGAATATGTATAGTAATTCCGGGAAATCCAGTGCACATGTATGTAACGGGGATATAAGCTTTGACTGATGCAACATATGGCATGCACGTTAGGTGGAACTATTCCCCGTGCATCCAGCGCTGCAATAAAGAGAATGCCTGCTTCTTAATGCTACATTGGTGTTAAGAGGTTTATTCCCAATTTTGGTGACAACAGCAGGCTGTTGAATGTTGCTGTTTGATGCAGGCATGTGTGTGTATGATCGTTTTCAGTACTGTCACTCAGTTCTCTGAAGTAAGTTTAAAATTATTTCCCCTTTATGATAATTATTTTCTTCTCCTTTGGTAGTCGCAATTGTAGTTTTCAAAAACAGAGTTACTGCCTGTGAAGAGACAATATTCCCTCTCTATTTGACACAATTTACAGTTGTTTTTTCCCAAATTACTATTCTCTCCACTTCCCCAAAGCAGAAAATTATATCATCTTATGTAAAAAAAAAAATGAGTAAGTTGACATTTGTAATCAAATGTATTTTTTTCTGCAAAAGTTGAAGTGACGGGATAAAGTAGGTGAACTCAGAGTTCAAAAACAGGTGGTAACAGAAATGAGGACATGTATTAGTTAAACTTAATTTACTGAGTCCCTTCACTGGGATGTGAGTATGAGGATTAAAACTTAGACAATCTAGTCATTTTTATTAATAAACCATGGTTGTCTTTTTTGGCTTGTTCTGCCTTGGTTTGCAGTGAGAATGGTAGTAGTAGGGATACATGAATGTTGGTGTCTAGGAGGGTAGTGGGAGGGTACTGAACGGGGATCAAAAGGGTAGTAAAAGATGAAACAAAGACAGAAGCAAAACAATTATCTGCTTATTGTGATGAGATGGGGATGGAAATGGAGGAGTGCAAATAATCTGTACCCTGGAGTACTGAAGGAACACAACTTGGGAGTGGGAACCTCAGGCTGGCAAAAATTAGATGCAATATCTTTAAATGTGGGGGGAGGGGGGGAGATTTGTGAGGCCTGCTCATGTGATGTCAGTTACAGTGGGTTACATTGCAAGAACAGTTATTCAGGTGTGCATTTGGGGACTAATAGCAATAAATCTCTTATGAACTAGGGACTCATCAGGTGGAGGCAGAGAGGGCTCAGGGTGTATTAGTCACTTGTAGAGTGGGGTGAGAATGTGATTTTATTTGGGAACATTCACCCTAAGCTTTGCATGAATAAGAGCCTGTACTGGACCTGTGCTTTGGTAACTTGCTGGTTGTGGTCTGCAGCCTCCCGCTAACCCAGGCAGGTAAAGCCCAGAGGGGTCTCCTAACTTGCCAGAAACCCAATGAGAGTAGTTTGGATTGCAGTTAGGTGGTCACTAACTTGTTTCCTTGTGGGGGGAGCAGGGGAGGTGGTGACTTTCTCCTGGGTCCCTAGGGTCCTACCAAGCCTGAGGGTAGTGGTGGAACATGGACTTCCAGAGACTTGCAGCTGGAGTATCTGGGGTGAGTTTCCTATAAACTGGGACTGTAGTAATTTCTGAACAGCCTCCTACATTTTATGTAGGTTGGGGGGGATGCATGTATGTGGGAATGAGGGTATGTAAAGCTTTCAGGGCTTCTGCAGGGGATGGGAAGAGGCTATGTGAGCACCATAAGGTGACTGAGAAAGATTCAAGGTTGTCTCTCAACCCCCCATCAAACCTGGGGAGGTCTTGGCAGACCTTATACTGATCATCTGGGGTTTTGATGTAGTTGCTCTGGTGAGTTAGCATCTGAAAGTGTTGCAGCTTCACAATCTTGCCTGTGACATTATTCCTAATCTGAGTACTTCTCAGTGCATCTGGGAAGATCAAAGAGGTCTGTCTGTCTGGAAAAAGTCCTTGAGTCAAGGCATTTCTTTTCTCTTAGTTGGGTACAATTACTTCTTCAGTTCTGGAAACTCCTTCCAACTGCTCCTGCTTTATTTGCGTGACTCTGCTGGAGAACACAATCAAGTCAGCATTTAAATTACATGTGAAAGTCCTTTCTGATTGTGCAGTTCCTTAGACAGTTTTCATTAAGCAGTTCTCTGGCTAACAGAGCTTATCTAAAATTTGTTGAATCTTCATCCATAAGAAAAGACAGAGAAAGCATCTCTTGGGAAGACTGAGGGAATATGGCAAATATGTGCACTGCAGTGAATTCAGGTATTTCTCTGATGTGTTCCAGTCCCTTTTAAAGGGCATAGTGGAGCTACAGAATACCATGTAATGACAATTGCATACTATTTGCACGCAACTTGAAAAAAGTTAGCATATGGTTATAACGTTATTTTCTACAGGAATAAAGTGGCCTTTAGTTCTAAGTATTTTTCACTCTGTCAGAAAAATCTTTCAGTGAAAGTGGTCAAAAGGTAGGAAGTAATCCCTTCCTTCCAGCCTCTATGAAAGCATAGGTTTTTGTTCTTTGAGAGAAAGAGAGATCTTTTGTATGCTAGGTCCAAAATTAGGATGCTTTTCACACTATATTCAAACATGCTTAGCATCTGTATCAAGTAGATTTTACACTCCTCTTAATTCCAAGAATGTTTATCTGAGAGGCTTGTATTTCATGTCAAATTATCTGAGCATAACTGCAGTTCTGTGTTTATAATACATATTTTTAAAGATTATATGCAAGGTACTTTCTTGACTTGCTGTATGTCAGCAACTGTTACTTCAAACTGTCACACTTCGTCAGTGCCGAATTTCTTTGCAAATCTAAAATAGTACGTGTAATCTGGTTGGCTGAGTGACGGCTCTTTCTTTTTTGTTGCATAAGAGGGAATGTATTCAGAAAGCTCAAGGACTTTGCTGGGTAATATGATTTTTGAGAAATATAATTTTAAAATACTCTATGAAATTACTCCATTTAAAAAAATGCATTATTTTGATACACTTCTCCTTATATGTAATTTTTGTGGCAGCAATATGATTAAAAACTAATTACAACACACATAAATGTCATGGTTTAAAAATAAATGGTAATGAAACAGAAAATTAAATATTTCAAGCACATGTTTTTCAGTTAATTTGAGGAGCCTGTTTCTGTCTTCTAGACAGCAAAATGCTGGTAACCATATAATAAAATTACTCCTTATAAGCCAGTCTAATTTTCAGGATTGACTAGCCAAGGATAAACTGATATATCATACATGTCTCTTCTTTCAATACTAATAATACATTGTTTCAGTAGGTAGAACTTGAATTTAAATAGCTTTTGCCCTCCTAAATTATGCTTTTTTAACTGATACAAATAAAATTATATTTATCCAGTTCTTTCTGTAAGGAGAGCAGCAAGCTGAGTCTTCATTTCACAGCATAGTAAGCAGTATATGGAATAAGACCATACTGTCTTCAGGCAGCCACTGGTTTCATTGTAGATGGAAAAAAGGGTATATGTGAAAGATAAAAAGCAAAATATTTGATGAAGCATTTTTCAGATATTAGAGAATTTAAATATGACAGTTGTTCCTCCTATTGAAAGCAGTTGCTAGTGTGGAAAAACAAATCTCTCTCATGGAAAATCCTTCCTTCTTATTTAATGGTAGGTGACTGGGTTTTTTTGTTTGTTTGTTTTAAAGAAATGTTATTGATTACTAAGGTTGATCTTTGACGTTGTCAAAGAAATATCTTGCTGCCATGAGGCAAACAGACTGTGGGAGTAGTTAACTCTCGAGAGCAGAAAATAAGTGATCTCAGAAGTTTGTAAATCATTCTCTACTGAGAGCCTGATGAATGTTTCCTGTGGGAGTAGCAGAGAGAAATAGATGCTGAACCACGGAGGATATCCACAGTAGTTCCCTGTAGACATCAGAGGGGCCTCATCTCCCAAGGAGATGCTGGAGGTTACGTGTTGATTCTGTCTTTCCAAAGGAGTATATGGATGTTAATTCTCTGGGAAGAGGCAGGGACACAGGCTCCAAGCTCTAAGACTCAAGATCTCCTGGAAAATAAAACTTCCACTTGGTCCTGTACTGTATGTTGTTTACTCGTTCTCAAAACGCACTTTCCTAAGATATCAGATGCTCTTGCCTACAATCACTGGAGTCAGCTAAAAGTGCTCAAGGTCAAAGCTTAGTTAACTTCTCTTATATTCTGCTATACCAAGTCTGTCCCTTTTAAGTGTCTCTATTAGTTTGTTCTTGTTTGGGGTCAGGGTTTGTTTCTCACATTGTTACAGCTTCTTTGGTGAAGTGTAGGTGCCAAGGAGGAAGGGGTGCTTATGTATTCACTGTTTAATACCAATGCATTGAAGTATTCCTGCAAACAGTGAGGGTCCAGCAGGTTTTCCTCTGACTGGATCGGGGAGGGCTGAGGGTAGGATGTAGCACCAAGCTGCTCGCAGCCGCAGAGCATGTCAAATTTTCTAGGGTTTCTTTTTCACAGAATAATAGAATCGTTAAGGTTGGAAAAGATCCTTAAGATCATCAAGTCCAACTGTTAACCTATCACTGCCAAGTCCATCACTATACCATGTCCTCGAGCACCACATCTATCCGTTCTTTAAATACCTCCAGGGATGGAGACTCCACCATTTCCCTGGGCAGCCTGTTCCAATGCTTGACCACCCTTTTGGTGAAGAAGTTTTTCCTAATATCTAACCTAAACCTCCCCTGGCGCAGCTTGAGGCCGTTTCCTCTCGTTCTATCGCTTGTTACTAGGGAGAAGAGACCAACACCCACCTGGCTACAACCTCCTTTCAGGTAGTTGTAGAGAGCAATAAGGTCTCCCCTCAGCCTCCTCTTCTCCAGGCTAAACAACCCCAGCTCCCTCAGCCGCTCCTCATAAGACTTGTTCTCTAGACCCTTCACCAGCTTCGTTGCCCTCCTCTGGACACGCTCCAGCACCTCAATGTCCTCCTTGTAGTGAGGGGCCCAAAAATGAACACAGTACTCGAGGTGGGGCCTCACCAGTGCTGAGTACAAGGGGACAATCGCTTCCCTAGTCCTGCTGGCCACACTATTCTTGATACAGGCCAGGATGCCATTGGCCCTCTTGGCCACCTGAGCACACTGCTGGCTCATGTTCAGCCAGCTGTCGACCAACACCCCCAGGTCCTTTTCCGCCAGGCAGCTCTCCAGCCACTCCTCCCCAAGCCTGTAGCATTGCATGGGGTTGTTGTGACCCAAGTGCAGGACTCGGCACTTAGCCTTGTTGAATCTCATGCAGTTGGCCCCGGCCCATCGTTCCAGCATGTCCAGGTCCCTCTGCAGGGCCTTCCTGCCCTCCAGCAGATCGACACTTCCACCCAGCTTGGTGTCATCTGCAAACTTCCTGAGGGTGCACTCAATCCCCTCATCCAGATCATTGATAAAGATATTAAACAGGACTGGCCCCATCACTGAACCCTGGGGAACACCACTCGTGACCGGCCGCCAACTGGATTTGACTCCATTCACCACCACTCTCTGGGCTTGGCTGTCCAGCCAGTTTTTAACCCAGCGGAGAGTGCACCCATCCAAGCCGTGAGCAGCCAGCTTCTCCAGGAGAATGCTGTGGGAGACAGTGTCAAAGGCCTTACCAAAGTCCAGATAGACAACATCCACAGCCTTTCCCTCATCCACTAAGCGGGTCACCTTGTCATAGAAGGAGACCAGGTTAGTGAAACAGGATCTCCCTTTCATAAACCCATGCTGGCTGAGCCTGATCCCCCAATTGTCCCGCACGTGCTGCATAATGGCACTCAAGATGATTTGTTCCATGACCTTCCCTGGCACCGAGGTCAAGCTGACAGGCCTGTAGTTCCCCGGATCCTCCTTCCGGCCCTTCTTGTAGAGGGGCATCACATTTGCTAGCTTCCAGTCATCTGGGACCTCCCCAGTTGACCAGGACTGCTGATAAATGATGGAGAGTGGCTTGGCAAGCTCCTCTGCCAGTTCCCTCAGTATCCTCGGGTGGATCCCGTCTGGCCCCATGGACTTGTGCGCATCCAGGTGGAGGAGCAGGTCGGTGACTGCCACCTCTTCAACAACTGGGACTTCACTCTGCATCCTATCTCCATCTCCCAGCTCAGGGGCCTGAAAAACCTGAGGATGACCAGCCTGACTATTAAAGACTGAGGCAAAGAAGGCATTAAGTACCTCAGCCTTCTCCTCATCCTTCGTGGCAAGGTTACCTTCTGCATCCAACAAAGGAGGAAGATTCTCCCTGGCCCTCCTTTTGTCACTGATATATTTATAAAAACTTTTTTTGTTGTCTTTAACGGCGGTGGCCAGTTTAAGTTCTAGCTGTGCCTTCGCCTTTCTGATCTTCTCCCTGCATGTCCTCACAACATCCTTGTAGTCCTCCTGAGTCGCCTGCCCCTTCTTCCAAAGGCGGTAGGCTCTCCTTTTTTTTCTGAGTTCTAGCCAAAGCTCTCTGTTCAGCCAGGCCAGTCTTCTCCCCCGCCTGCTCGACTTGTGGCACATGGGGACGGCCTGCTCCTGTGCCTTTGAGATTTCCTCCTTGAATAACGTCCAGCCTTCCTGGACTCCTTTGCCCTTCAGGACTGCTTCCCAAGGGACTCTGTTAACCAGACTCCTGAACAGTCCAAAGTCCGCCCTTCTAAAGTTCAGGGTAGCGGTCTTGCTGACCCCCCTCCTTACCTCTCCTAGAATTGAAAACTCTATCATTTCATGGTCGCTGAGCCCAAGACAGCCTCCGACCACCACATCGCCCACCAGGCCTTCTCTGTTCGTAAACAGCAGGTCCAGCGGGGCACCTCCCCTGGTTGGCTCGCTTACCAGCTGTGTCAGGAAGTTATATCTCCCACACACTCCAGGAACCTCCTAGACTGCTTCCTCTATTTTCCTCTTTTCCCCCCACTTTTTTCTCTCCAGCATTTTTCCTCACGATGGTCTTTATGGAATTTGCATGGTCATGCCTGTTCTTGATTTGCTCTGGGCGATGTGATGTTGGCTTAATGCTCTCTATTTTAGGAGCCTATGTTTTCCATCACTGTAATAATGTCAGTGCCTGGTGATTTGTAGTGCACCGTTCCTCACAATGCTCTTCTGTAAACAGGAAAAGTTGTTTAACTTCATTTACAAAGAAGGTCTGAGGTGATGTAAGTGCAGCAACGTGCCTAAAATTTAAGAAAGGTGTGGTGAAACACACTGCCACCCAGGTTTCTCAGATCCTAACCTAGGGCTAGGATGGGACAGCATCCTTCCTCTGTAGCTTGTTTAGAAGTTAAATATGTCTGTATAAAGAACATTTTTGTGTGTGGTAGTTTGCTTTGCTTTGATGGTAAGTGGAAACTGCTTCTAATGCAGCTTGCTCATGGCATATCCCATCGGGGATATGCATCCCATGGGATGTAGGTGCATCCCATCTCGTTTATGGTGCCAAAGATTGGAGTGCAGCTGCTTTATATTGAGGCAGAGGGAGGGAGGTGCATCAAGCCTGTGTTTGGAGCCATCTTCCCTCTGAGTGTAAATGGGAGCCAGAGGAACTGTGCCTCAAGCTTTGACCCCTTGCGTATGGTCCTGCAGGGGAGTGGGAGGTACCGAGGCCAAGGGCTGTTCCCATGAGGGTTTGGAGCACTTGAGGCAGCGTGTCCTGAATTCACACGCTAGTTCCCTGCACGTGCAAACCCGGGCCCCGTCCACACCAGCATTTCCCTTCACCATTGCCACTGCTGGAGCTCAGCCTTGGTAGCAGTGAGGGAGGAGAAGCGAGTGCAGCCTGGTGGCCATGGCTGGCCTTCCAGGTGAACTTGCTCCGAGCAAGTTGAGATGACAATGTGACTTCCCTGCTGCCTCCACATTAACTGCTGGCCCAGGAGCTTGACTTTCTTAAGAGAGGAGGAATGCAAAATTGGAAATTAAAGGCTGGGGTGGGCAAGACAGTCTGGCAGCTTTTTTATCACATGCAATATACCTGTAGCCTATCCCTACAAAGGCATATCTGTATTACAACCTCAGTTAATTATCTCTTGGATCCATGCTGGTTTATTTCCTTCTGTCATTAAGTAACAATTTTAAAGTTCTTTTGATCTTTTGTTACTTTTTCAAAGGATATACCCTTCCTCCAGGAGTGTTTGGGCAAACACCTGGGCTTATAGCCAGGTTCATTAGCTTCTTCACTGTTTTATTGATCTGCAATCTTGTGGTTCCTCAAGGATGAGCTGGCATAATTCCCTGGGACCGAATTAAAAACATGACTGCTTATTCACAGGTACCTTGGCAATAGAAGGTATTTGAGTAAGGAATAGGGAGTAGAAAGTGAAATAAGGGACATATTTCATACCCAAGGGGCACAGACAACAGCAACAGCAAATTCCTGGACTGAATTTTAAGGTTCTTCAAAGCAAAGGCTGCTGTACTGATGGACAATTTAACTACCTGGATTTCTGTGGGTGAAAAACATGGTGAAACAGAATTAATTCTAAAATGTTTTAGCTTACAAATAATTTCATTTCATTATCCAGTAAAAAAAGATGTAAGCCAGTAGGCACTGGCCAAGGAATGAAGCAAGGGAGCTCTGTCCAGCCAGCTACCAATGGCCATCCCTGCCTTTGCCTGTCACTGGCTTTCATGCCCGCCTGTTGAAGTAGCCCTGGTGCTGTTGTACCATCTGCACGCTCAACAGCAGTGACATGGAGGGGGAAAAATAATTACATTAAAGAGTTTCATAATGGACATTTACATAAACTACTTCCAGGCCAGTTTCAGAATATGCATGGCTGTTCTACAGATGAGTAAATTAAGGACAAAAGTTTTATATTAGGAGTCAAAGTCCTGTTGAAAAGATCAGAAAGCAAAGGGCAGTAGAAAGTCCCATTTGAAAAGAGGATTTTAATGTATATCCAGGGATTGGATTAATTTGGAACTCTCTCAGCAAGTTCTATTTGTCTGGGTTGTTTTTAACTCATAGGTGAGAGTTTTCTGAAGTGCTTGGTGTTGGTTGATGTTGCTCCAGTTGAAGGCAATGGTAAAGTGCACTCTGATATTCCCACAACCCTGAACACTCCTGAAATTTTTCAGTTCTGCACTGAGGTCCATGCAAAAGGTGATTAAATAAACAGGGTTTTATTTGTACTGTAGCAGTGTCTCCAGGAATAATTTGAGCACATCTGCTGGAAAATGTTCAGAGGTCCATAGAGAGAGGGACTTTGAAAACACTTAGTGAAGCAGTTATAAAGTTGTGAATCATCTTGTTTGGCAGAAAGAAATTCCAAATGGTTTTCTAAATTCATTAGTTGTATGCCTAGTTAGAGCTAGAGGGACAAATGTGCTATAATTGTTACCTTCTTCACAAATGCATGGGTTTCACGTGCATGAGAACTGGGAAGCAGAATAAATAGAAATAATTCAACAATGTATTCTGTTTTCTAAATGTGATTGATGTGAAGTTCAAACTGATACAGGATTCCAGTGTGCTTTTTCATGGTATAAGTAGGAAGTGTCAGTAGGACTTACATATTGCTCCCAAAGTGAGTAGTTGATCATCTACCTTGCCAAGCTGTGTGCCTTCCTAGTTCCTCCATGCTGAACTAAGAAGAGTTGAGAGGGGAAGACGGGTGGAAAGGGACAGAGTTTCCCATGGTGGGATGCAGGTTTTGGATTTTCTGCCCTTGCCATGTGTTCAGTCTCTTCTGGTCAGCACTTTGCAGAAAGAAGCTAGCCCATCCCGTGCTTTCATGTTCTTTGCTGTTGCAGTAGGGTTGGCTGTATCCTGGGCCACAGTCTGTGTGTTCAACCAGGCTGAAATCACTGTCCTGTTAGATGGTGATTTGGAAACACAAGAGAAATGTGGTTTAAAACGTAAATGTGTGTTGGGCTTCCAGTGTGCATTTGCTAATGCACCAAGCTGTGTTTTCTGGCCTGACCAGCTCTGACTGGAGTCAGTGAGTGTTTTGTTATTGACCCCTGTGGGAGCTTAGTCAGGTCCATTGTTGGTGGCTTGCTTAGGGGGCACACAGAAGAGCATGCACAGTGGCTGGCCTGTGTGTGGATGCATAGTTGCTGCCATCATGAGACTCTGAGGAAATACATTTAAAACAATGGGATCTTTTTTAAAAGATATGAAGGAAAAGAGCAGGTACGTCAAAGCATGTCCATCAGCAATCAGATTATTTTTGCTCCCATGATGTATTATTTTTTCCTCAATTTTTTGTTTTTGTGTTCACTCCTTAGATTGGGATTTTTCTGGGCATGGACTTTGCACTTACATGTATTTGTATAGTGCCTGCAACAGTAGAGGCCTGATGTCACACAGGACATGAGAATAATAAGTAATCTGATTTATAAATTTTAAATCAAGTCAACTGAAAAAGGTAACTCCTTTGTTTCAGTTAATAGTTACACATCAGAATGGATGTTCATTTTCTATTAATATGCCTTATTGCAGAAGTTTTCTGACCTGTGTATGTAAACAGCTGTATTGGGTTTGTGTGGCAAGGTTTTGGTAGCAGGGGGCTATAGGGGTGGCTTATGTGAGAAGCTGCTAGAAGCTTCCCCTATGTCTGATAGAGCCAATGCCAGCTGGCTCCAAGACAGATCTGCCACTGCCCAAGGCCGAGCCCATCAGCAACAGTGGTAGCGCCTCTGTGATAACATATTTAAGAAGGGGGAAAAAAAACCCCAAACCTGCGCAATTGCAGCTGGAGAGAGGAATGAGAATATGTGAGAGGAACAACCCTGCAGACACCAAGGTCAGTGAAGAAGGAGGGGAAGGAGATGATCCAGGCGCCAGAGCAGAGATTCCCCTGCAGCCCATGGTGAATACCATGGTGAGGCAGGCTGTCCCCCTGCAGCCCATGGAGGTTAATGGTGGAGCAGATATCCACCTGCAGCCCATGGAGGACCCCACGCTGGAGCAGGTGGATGCCCGAAGGAGGCTGTGACCCTGTGGGAAGCCCACACTGGGGCAGGCTCCTGGCAGGACCTGTGGAGCTGTGGAGAGAGGAGCCCATGCTGGAGCAGGTTTTCTGGCAGGACCTGGGGCCCTGTGGGAGACCCACACTGGAGCAGTCTGTTCCTGAAGGACTGCACCTTGTGGAAAGGACCCATGCTGGAGCAGTTCATGAAGAACTGCAGCCTGTGGGAAGGACTCACATTGGAGAAGTTCGTGGAGGACTGTCTCCCACGGGAGGGACCCCACGCTGGAGCAGGGGAAGAGTGTGAGGAGGAAGGAGTGGCAGAGACAATGTGTGGTGAACTGACCGCAACCCCCATTCCCCGTTCCCCTGTGCTGCTCAGGGGAGGAGGTAGAGAAAATCAGGAGTAAAGTTAAGCCCGGGAAGAAGGAAGGGGTGGGGGGGAAGGTGTTTTAAGATTTGTTTTTATTTCTCATTACGCTACTCTGATTTGATTGGTAATAAATTAAGCTAATTTCTCCAAGTCGAGTCTGTTTTGTCCATTATGGCAATTGCTGAATGATCTCTCCCTGTCCTTTTCTTGACGCATGAGCCTTTCGTTATATTTTCTCTCCCCTGGCCAGTTGAGGAGGGGGAGTGATAGAGCAGCTTGGTGGGCACCTGGCAGCCAGCCAGGGTCAACCCATCACAACAGCTCATTCCCAAACTTAATTCCTCTATATGATTTTATGCACCAACATAAATTGTGTTGCTGTTGACAGCAAAACACTAAATGATATTTTTAATGACAGACCAACAAGAATGTTAATACATGTTTTGGCACTGTGTACTGCTTGAAAAGCTTTTTTTTTAAATGATGCACTAAACACAGTTTTAAGATCACTAGTAATAGGTTAAAGAAAATTGTGGCCATGTGATGCAAAGTGCTGATTTGATATAAACTTGCTCTGCTAGTTCAGATTGTTTAAAAACATTGGTAGATTAACTCTGCACCAGCAGCCAGATCAGGTGCTGTCTTTTTCTGCTGCTGACATACAGCAGGCATGAAAAGTACAAAGCATGCATAAGCTCTTTATCGTGTGCTCTCACTAATTCAACAAAAATGAGCTTGTGTGGCCCCATCTGGCATGGGTCAGATTAGTGTGGCTGGGTGTAGCTCATGGTGATGTGTTGTGTGAGTCAGCACAGGCAGGGTGCAGGAACAACCACAAAACCACGGATGAAATGCAAAGAGTAAATTTATTTTTGTTACCTCACCAACCAGGGGATCCCCGAAGCAGCACCCAGGCAGAGGCACACAAACGGGGATGCAGGCACCGCTGAGCTCAGTCCATGCTGGAGGATTGACGACCCTGCTGGTTTTGCCTGTTTATCAAGGATTTGTGCAGGCATAGTTTACTGCTGTGCTTTGATCTTTCCCGAATCAGGGTAGGTATTTCAAGCATGTTTGATAGGGCGCCTCTAAGTCTATCATAGGCCTATGTTATCTAAACACAGATGTTCTACTTGTCAAGCACACAAGGATAAACAACGATTAGTATGATATATGTATTTTTCTACACCCCAGCTGCAAGTCACTTGAGTGTGTTTATAATTCTCCTCGCCAGTCTTCCATTATTATCCTACATGTGTAAATGGTCTTGCTGCCAGCTCTACCTTTAAATGAGAGATTAGTGTTGTTTCAGACTTGTCTTTTAAATAGACTAAAAGAAGCAGCTTATCACTTACCAGTCTATGCTGAGGAAGAAATTAGTGGATGCTTTTTCTCTTGAATCATTCTGTTAATCTTTATGATTTGCAGAGTCATTTGGGGGTTTTCTCACTCTTGGCTGATTTTTGAGTTCCTGCAGCCAAGTCATAGGGGAAACCAGCCACCTCCTTATGATCATATAAAGTGTCTGAGCGTCTGAGTTTGGCACTAGAATATATTCCTGAAATGGCTGGTTGTTCAAGTTATATACTATATTTATGTGCCTTTTGATCTTCCATTATGAGTTAATCCCTTCAGTACCCTAGTAGTGTTTGTTCCTTTGCCCTGCCATCACCACTGTATATACCAGTACAGCAGTGCAGCGTGAAAGTTTTAGGTGATACCTGCATTGCAGCATTATGCTTTTTTGACTACCTCCTTGCTGCATGGCATGCTGTATGTTTGTGGCCTAAAATTGTGCTAGGCTTCCCTTGCAACCTTGGTGAACTGTAAGATCCTGCTGTGTTTGTGCTTGACATCTTTTTGAGGATGGTGCTTTGCAGCAGGGACAAAAGCAATGTGAACAGGAGGAGCTGACAGAAGCTAAACAAAAAACAAAGGGCTGACTGAGAGAGTACAACAGTACAAGTGGGACTGAGGAGGACATTTTGTTGTGATAAGATGATGCTATAGAAAATAAACACCTGGGAAGCACCTGGGGTTATTGCATGTGCACTGAATGAAATGCATCAATATGTCTAATACATGTTTCTTTTTAACATGGATAATGTTAGAGACAACTTAGCAGTGCAGAGCAGCATAGAGACTTGTGGACATATATATGTCATTACTTGCTACTGTATTTCTTCTTTTTAGAGGAACTGTATTTGGTTTTGCTGTAAATAAGTGGCATTTTAGATTCCTGCTTTTTTTATTTCAGAATTTTGATGGATTCTAATTCCTTTTCCTGGGGCCAAATCTTGCAGTTCTCAACAAGAAACTTATTCTTCTGCCTGTGTCTGCGAAGAGAGTAAGCCTGTGTCGAGGCTAGTGAGGAGGCAGAAGGTGTAGCTTATTTTGAAGCATCACCTGTGGGAAAATGCCAGTGTGTTCAGAAACTCCCAATACAGTAGATGTACTTCAGTTTGTCACCAAGGGAGGAGTATTGTAATAAGCTTGACTGAAAACCCACAAGGTTTAAGCCTGATCTCCTATTAAAACCTAACAAAATAAAACACAACCCTTCATCTCTCCTCCTCTTCAAAACAAATAAAAAAAATAATCCGGCTTGAATCATCAACAGGCTAGAGCTCAACTTGTGCATGTTCTGTGTGTTAGATGACCATATGGGGGGTGATTTCAGAACAGGTTGGACAAAACCTGTCTTTAAGGAATAACCCGGTGTATTCAGTTTTTGTGGCAAGGTTTTGGTAGCAGGGGGGCTGCAGGGGTGGCTTCTGTGAGAAGCTGCTAGAAGCTTCCCCCATGTCGGACAGAGCCAGCTCCAGCCGGCTCCAAGATGGACCTGCTGCTGGCCAAAGCTGAGCCCATCAGCGATGGTGGTAGCGCCTCTGTGATAACATATTTAAGAAGGGGATAGAAACTGCTGCGCAACAGCAGCTGGAAGAGAGAGAAGTGAGAATATGTGAGAAAAACAACTCTGCAGACACCAAGGTCAGTGAAGAAGGAGGGGAAGGAGGTGCTCCAGGTGCCAGAGCAGAGATTCCTCTGCAGTCTGTGGTGAAGACCATGGTGAAGCAGGCTGTCCCCCTGCAGCCCATGGAGGTTAATGGTGGAGCAGATATCCACCTGCAGCCCATGGAGGACCCCGCATCAGAGCAGGTAGATGTGCCCTGAAGGAAGCTGTGACCCCGTGGAGAGGAGCCCACGCTGGAGCAGGTTTTCTGGCAGGACCTGGGGCCCTGTGGGGGACTCATGCTGGAGCAATCCATTCCTGAAGGACTGCACCCCGTGGAAAGGACTCATACTGGAGCAGCTTGTGAAGAACTGCAGCCCGTGGGAAGGACTCACGTTGGAGAAGTTAATGAAGGACTGTGGCAGAGATGAAGCATTATGAACTGACCACAACTCTCATTCCCCATCCCCCTGCACTGCTCAGGGGGAGGAGGTAGAGAAGTTGGGAGTGAAGTTGAGCCTGGGAAGAAGGGAGGGGTGGGGGGAAGGTGTTTTTAAAGATTTTTTCTTATTTCTCATTGTCCTATTCTGTTGTTAATTGGCAATAAATTAAATTAATTTCCCCAAGCTGAGTCTGTTTTGCCTGTGACAGTAATTGCTGAGTGATCTCCCTGTCCTTATCTCAACCCACAAACCTTTTTTGTCATATTTTCTCCCCCTGTCCTGTTGAGGAGGGGGACTGAGAGCGTGGCTTGGTGGGCACCTGGCATCCAGCCAAGGTCAACCTACCACACTTGGGTAGATTTGATCCTGCATCGAGGCAAGGGAGTCAGTTGACCTCTCAGGATCTCTTCCATCCTTCTTTTTCTTTTTTGCTTGAAGTTGACTTTTGTCATCATTTTGGATGTACTAGAATGCTTTTTTTTTTCCAGTTTATTTGGGCAGGTAACCCCTGGCTGTTAAGCAGTCAAAAAGGTGGCAATAGCCCTTTTAAAAAGGCACCGCATCTAAACCAAAATGGTGAACTTGCTGATATTTCATATCAAAAGAGGGTAGCTTTATCAGTCTTCATTAGGAAACTTCTCTGTTAGTGCTTTTCTCTTCAAGGTTGTGCTGGGACCTTGCTAGAAGCATCCTTCAGATTATATTCTGGGATGCAAGTGGTCACTGAACCTCTTTTTTCTCACTCTTTTGACAAGAACAGAGAGCTGCCTCAGTTGCCTGTCATCAGGTTTCCCTCGTGCTGTCTTGCCCTGAGCAAAGGTGGGAGAGGTGCTTCTTACCTGTGCCCAGAGGCACAAATGCTTCCTCTGCATTTCTCAAAGCTGCCTCATGCTGAAAAAGTACCTACAAATACTTGGTGTGTAAAGCTCATGTTGTTTTGAGAATCTGACGTGGTGCATTTGCTGCGCGCAGGCAGTGTCTTGTGCACATGCGCAGATGCTGAAGACAGATGTTTTATCTGGTGCAAATGAGTGAGGTTCTTGGGGTGCTGGTGGAGTTTTGTCAGTGTAAATCAGCAAAGGACCTGGCTCTTCTCAAAGTAACCTTACATGCATATTTAATTTTTATAAGAATATATGTATAGATTTTGGGCAATGTGTAATACTAAATATGACCATATCATCACATACCTTGTCTCCAGTCTGTATGTGGAACTATACTTGTTCTATTACTCTGGATAGAAAATAAATGAATTATACTCAGTTGCTTCTTCTCTTAAATTGTTCAACTGGGGGAAAAATTGTTTTCATTTAAGATGTTATTAACTTCTATTACCTTCTATTTTGTTTTTCAGTTTGTTACTCTTTTCCTTCCCTGGGTGTAAGTGGTATTTCATTGTGTGTTTAGCCTTGAATCCTGTTGCATTCCATTAAAATAGGGCACATGCTTTCTTAAATGAGTCCACGACAATGTTTATTGCATTCTGGCTACAAGAACTGTCCAGTGAATGTTATAAAAATATCACTGAACATTAGAAAGGCATGTTTATAACTTTGTCCTTGTTATTAATGATTTAAATATGGTTGTTTTGTGTTAAACAACCATTGTTATTTACAATTTCCCTACTGCTTCTTTGGCAGCTTTTGTGTAGGATTGTTGATAGTCGCAGCTTAGCTTCATTACAAAGGTCATTAAAACTGAATGGCTGCTCAGGGAAAATATCTTGCCACTATTCTTATCTAAGCACAAATAAAATACATTTAAATAATTCACCTTAAAATATCAAGATTTTCTGAAGTGAGTCTTTTGAACATTGAAGAAATGTTTATGTTAAATTGTAGCAGAAGCTGGCTAGTGGCAGCTTACATAGAGGATAAAAGCCCCATTATTGTTAGCAATACTTAGGGATTTGCATTTACTTCGAGATGTTGAGAGTTGCATTTTGGGAACAAAGAAGCCATGTTTTACTGCACATAGATATTTTCCTTAGAGCATGTAATTATAAATGTACCATTATATTTACAGATAATATCCTTGAAAACGCTGTGTTCATACATTATTTCTCAAGCTATTATGTTGCTTATATAGTTTAGTAAAGACATTTTTAGGGTATTTTAGGATGTATGCTAAGGGTATCTTAAAATGGAAGTAATTATTTTTATGGTAAAAGGCTGTTGGGAAAATAGATTTATCCAGGCTGTGTATGCAAGGATAGGGACCAATCATTAAATTTTCAGCATTAGCCAGTGCGATGGCCTGGATCTGGCAGTCCACTAAAGGTCTTTTTGCATTGCACCTGTTTTGCTGGGGCAGATTGATAGTGAGGATGATGATGTTACCTAAATGAAGTCAAAATGGAAGAAGCTCAGTTCAGGTTAAAGGCCACTTATTTTTTAGGACATGGGGTGACTTGCAGTAGAGTAGGGATCAGATGCACTAGAAGTGTCATGGTCCCTCCTTCAGCCTGTCCTGCCTGCCTGGATGCCGCTGTGCCTCAGTCGTGAGGGTTTGCTACCTCCGTGCCCCTCTTTTTTGTGCAGGGAGCCTGCCTTAGTCCCTCGCTGGGATGGTTGTGTGGTCCCTGCCTTCTTGCAGAAGAGGGTCAGAGCGTGGCTGGAGGTGGGAGCTGTTCTCCTGAGATTGTGGGGGGACAGGTTTTTGCTGCTCCCTACCCAGGATGTGGGGCTCAGGAGACCCTGGTGCTGCATGCCTGTCTTGGTCAGCTCTCGAGTACGCTAGAGAAATCAAAGGAAAATATACATCTGAAAAACCTGTTTGGTTACATTAAAGCATGCTTAGATCTATAAATCCTGTTAAAAAACAAACCTTCCTAATCTCCTCCTTGGCACCGGTGCCAGGGCAGTGTTTTCACTAGTAATAAAAGGTATGCTTTCCTTTATGGATCCCAAAGATGTCAAAGCTGCCAAATACTTGCTCAGTCACAGGTTTAATGCATTTAGATTTGGATCAGCATCTCTCTTAATGCCCCTGTAGCTGCAGCCCTGCCCCACCCCCATCCTCCTGTGTGCTTGTTTGTTTGTTTGTTTGTTTGGTTTTTTTTTAATATCAGGGATTGCAATGATAATCTTGGCTCATTAAATCGGTGTCAAAACTCTTCCTGACTTAAATAGACTGAGGGTTTCTCCCATGCTCTTTAAAGAAAGTGGCTTTTCCTTCTATACAATTTCTGGTATCTTTTTGCAATCAGAGATGTTGACATGGCTGCCTGAAGTTCTCTGTTGTTACAGGCCTGGATGATGTTTGAGGGATCTCCAGTTCCTGTGTGTCCCTGCAGTGGTGGAGTTGAGGTACTTATTTTCAGCCACCCAGGTGTAAATCTTAAGTAAGATAATGCCTGGCTGGTCTCAATAAGTGCCCCTTGACTTTAAAATTTGCTTCCTCTACAAGTCTGTCAGAATCAACACTGTATGAACTTGAGGGCAAGGACTTTCCCCAGCATTTATTTGAGAAACCAGCTGTGACCAGGGGCTGTGTTTATTTGCTGAGATGGTGAAGAGGCACATCCTTTCCTTTGCTTTGATTAAGCAGGGATTGAACTATCTTAGGTCCACGTGGACCCTGAGAAGCATGCTTAAGCATACCTACACGTAGAAATAAATCTGTAGCTCCCTGTTACGTTTTTCCAAGTACATCTGGATATAAATAAGATTGTTAGGGAAAGAGATTGAATTGTTGTTAGACAAATGAACTTGTGAAAATAACGTCAAAGACACCTAGAAACTGGTAAATTCTCAGGAATCTGGCCCAGCAAAGTCCTCCGGGTCCATGCTTTCACACCTGCCCTTTATTCAGGCCACTTGGCTGGTTTTCCAAAGATGAGGCACCTGTGTGACTGACTTAGTTTGGGTTTTGGTACCTAGAGAATAACTGTTAAGCCTGAATTGGTTCTATATTTAGAAACACACACTGTTTTGGAAGAAATATGCTGCTAGGATATGTTTCCAGCTTCGGTATCTGGAACGGACTCAGAACAAACATTGCTTTCTAAGAGCAGTGTCTTCATTTCAGGTAGTGGGTATATCATCAATTTATTCTATTGTTTTTGCTCTTTTGTACTGATATGTGAATTAGGGCTTGATTTACCTGCTTTTAAATGCTGATAACCGTAATTTTATTCTCTTCATGCTTTAGCAATGGGTCAGTATCAGAGGTTTTTGCAGACTTGAGAAGGTGCTTTGCTCGTGCCTTGCAGAATGGGGTGGGAAGCAGTGGAGCAAATGCTTTTTCTAGATGTGGAGTGATGTTGAACAAATGTTTTCTGTGAGTATGAATTTCTTGTGGAACTCCTGGTAATGTGTTTCACTGTTGCGTACCTACACTATTTGATTGCTGTAATAGTCTAGTGGATATATGTTTTGATTGAGAGCCTGGGTTGAACACTCGGGCTCTGCTAAGAAGAAGCTGTGTTACAAAGAGGTAACATCTCCCAAAAAGCTCTGGGAAAGCCTTGTGAAGCAGTGTTGAGGTTTAACCCCAGCCAGCAACTAAGCACCACACAGCCACTCGCTCACTCCCCCCTCCCCGGTGGGGTGGGGGAGAGAATCAGAAGGGTAAAAGGGAGAAAACTCGTGGGTTGAGATAAGAGCAGTTTAATAACTGAAATAAAATAATAATAATAATAATAACAACAACAACAATAATAAATTGTAGTGAAAAAACCAACAACTACAAAGACAGGAACAAAACTTAGGAAACACAAGTGATGCAACCGCTCACTACCCACTGACTGATGCCCAGCCCATCCCAGAGCAGTGATCGCTGTCCCCCAGCCACCTCCCCCCAGTTTATATACTGAGCATGATGTCATACTCCAGTTGGCGAATCAGCTTATGGATGGGAATCAGGGAGTCTCTGTTGGTGTGATATTGCTGCTGGTGCACCGTTGTGGTGGCGATTGGCACCCGTTGTTCTTTGACCCTCAGCAACCCCACAACAGAAGGGTCCTCCGAAAGACCAGGCAGGGTAGACAGCTGTTTAATCTTCTATGTAATCAAGGCAGCTATACCAAAAGCCCCCCAGTACCCTTTTGGGTCCTTGAAATACCCTCTCCTGAGGTAGTCTATGCCAAGGATGCACGGGGCCTCTGGGCCAGTCACAATGGGGTGCTTTTGCCACTCATTCCTGGTTAAGCTCACTTCAGCTTCCAATACAGTCAGCTGTTGGGATCCCCCTGTCACTCCAGAAATACAGATGGGTTCTGCCCCTTCATAGCTTGATGGCATGAGGGTACACTGTGCACCGGTGTCCACTAGAGCCTTATACTCCTGTGGGTCTGATGTGCCAGGCCATCGAATCCACACAGTCCAGTACACCCAGTTGTCCCTTTCCTCCACCTGGCTGGAGGCAGGGCCCCTCTAGTCTCGGTCATAGTATTTGTTACTCACTTGTAAATGCGAATCAAAAGTCCCTTTATTGGGATCGGAAGCAAAATCAGCCCTTCTACTCTGTCTGGGGAACTGCTCACTGGAAACTGGAGCAGCAATTTTCCTGGGAGAACCACCTTTTGTAGTTGTTTTTCCTTGCAACTCACGTACCTGTGTCTCTAGGGTTGAGGTAGGTTTTCCATCCCACTTCCTCATGTCCTCTCCATGGTCACGCAGGAAAAAACATAGGGTGCCCCATGGTGTGTACAATCTATATCCTCCCTCTTGAAGAGAGGGATGCTTACTCCTAATGGCTGAGATACTGGTCCATACAGGTGAGGAGTAGGACATGTCCTCTTCGAGTTGCTGGACCTTCAGGGACAGTTTCTCCACAGCTGAGATGAGGAAGGAAGAGAGACTTTCTTCGTATTGCCAGAGCTGGCCAGCCAATTCATCCACCATTTGTCCCTCTTCATCTTTCCAGGTCATTACTTCCAATGAGTTTGCATGCGATGATGGTGTGCTCCGTACAAACTTCTGCCACATGGGTCGTGTGCACTTGACTTCATCTGGATCTTTGGGTAATTTTTTTTAAATAGTTTAAACCTAAACAAGACCTGAAAGACATTCAGGCGACATAGCAATAGGAGCATGCTGGTTTGAACATCCCAAGGATATTCAGAATTCTCGAGAGCTGGTGTAACTAGCCTGAAGGAAAAAGGGCAGGTGAAGGAACGGGGGAAAGCACCCCCCCCTTCCCCATAGACTGGTTCTCCGAGGAGGTGAAGAGTGTCATTATTAATAATTTCCGAGAGATGGCGCCTGAGGTACAGAGATGACAGCAATACCAAATACAAATCCCAAATGATTTTTTTGACTAGTAGTATTATTGTATCATACGTCAGTGTTACACAGTACAGTAAAATGATAATCCTGATCCATCTCCCAGAGGTGATAAACAGCATCGCAGGGAATGCATACTGCAAGTGAGGAATTACATGATATAACCATGCGAACAAATAAAACAGCATTATGACCAGCGACTATTAAACTAATATAATGAATGCTTATAACAAATTTATTTTAACACACTCTGGTCAGATTTGTCGTTATCTCAACCCCTCGAGCCCCACGTTGGGTGCCAAAAAGGACTGTCGTGGTTTAACCCCAGCTGGCAACTAAGCACCACACAGCCGCTCGCTCACTCCCCCCTCCCAGTAGGATGGGGGAGAGAATCGGAAGGGTAAAAGGGAGAAAACTCGTGGGTTGAGATAAAGACAATTTTATAGGTAAAGCAAAAGCCACGCATGCAAGCAAAGCAAAGCAAGGAATTCATTCACTACTTCCCATCGGCAGGCAGGTGTTCAGCCATCCTCAGGAAAGCAGGGCTCCATCACGCATAACGGTTACTTGGGAAGACAAACGCCATCACGCCCAATGTCCCCCCCTTTCTTCTTCTTCTGGCCGGGGGGCAGTGATCGCTGCTCGGGGACATGCTGGGCAGGTGGTGAGCAATTGTATAGTGTATCACTTGTTCTGTATATTATTATTGTATTATTATAGTATTATTATTACTACTACTACTATTACTACTATTCTATTTTATTTTACTTTAGTTATTAAACTGTTCTTATCTCAACCCACGAGTTTTCTCCCTTTTACCCTTCCGATTCTCTCCCCCACCCCACCGGGGAGGGGGGAGTGAGCGAGCGGCTATGTGGTGCTTAGTTGCTGGCTGGGGTTAAACCACTACAGTGAAATAACTGGTTCTGATTCCAGATGTAATAATCATCCAGCATCAAAAACCATGCAGCTTAATATTCCCTTGTGAAAGTAACTTTGTTATGTTTGATTCCTCTCTAGTAATACAAGGTTTAACCCTCTTTTTGGATCATGTGGGATTTTCCAAATGAATCACTTAATTGCTTGGCCAGATACAAGATAGCTGCCAATTTGCCTTCCTTCTGTAAAATCTTTCCTTAAATTACTACAAAATTCTTCTTCTGGAGGGTTATAAGGTATGGGTTATGAAAAAAATGATTTTTCATCCTATACCCACAAGCTTTCCACTCTGTCTTTTCCCCTATCACTTTTTCCCTTCATCCTTTATAAGACAAGGAGTTGTGAAATTCTCCCTCATGCCTGCACATTAGGCAGTGTGATCAGTGTTTCTTAAGATGTTCTGTCCTTACTGAGTCTAAATTAACATTTTTGAAAAAGTAGCAGTGTAAGCCAATGGCTACAATTTGAGCTTGGGTTTTGTTTTGTTTTTTTTTTTTTTAATTTGTAAGGATAGGCTTATGAAATGAGAAATATTGTCAGAAAAATATCTCCCTAATTTCATGCAGTTAGTGCAAAGCATGAAAGCTGGCTGCCAACATAGCCTTAGGGGTTCAGAAGTGTCGTGGTTTAACCCGAGCCGGCAACTAATCACCACGCAGCCGCTCGCTCACTCCCCCATCGGTGGGACGGGGGAGAGGATCAGAAGAGCAAAAGGGGAAAGCTCATGGGTTGAGATAAGAACAGTTTAATAACTAAAGTAAAATAAAAATAGAACAGTAGTAATAATAATAATAACAATAATAATAATAATAACAACAAGTAATAATAGTACAATAGTAATACAAAGCAAGCGATACACTGTGCAATTGCTCACCACCCGCCGACCGATGCCCAGCCCGTCCCCCAAGCAGCGATCGTTGCTCCTCCCCCGGCTAACTCCCCCAGTTTATATACTGAGCATGACGTCACATGGTATGGAATAGCCCCTTGGCCAGTCTGGGTCAGCTGTCCTGGCTGTGCCCCCTCCCAGCTTCTTGTGCACCCGGCAGAGCATGGGCAGCTGAAAAGTCCTTGACCACTGTGAGCGCCACTTAGCAACTACTTAGCAAGAACAAAACGTCAGTGTATCATCGACATTGTTCTCATCCTAAACCCAGAACACAGCCCCATACCAGCTACCAAGAAGAAAATTAACTCTATCCCAGCTGAAACCGGGACAAGAAGGTATAGAGATGGTTTGTGAGTTGTGGCCAGAAGTGTCCCTGTGGAAGAAATTCTGCTGTGCTCCTGTGCACCAGGCAGCTCCACCAACTGGAGCAGTCCATGGATTGATCAGAGTTATTTCAGGGGCTTACTTACCCTGTTCCTATCGCCCCAAAATAGCCCTCAATGGATAAAAAGGGATATTCACAACTAGCATAAAAAGAAAAGCAATTCTGTGTATAACAGTGTAAAAACCAAAGAGAAGTAGGAGATAACACTTGGCAGTTATAACTTCAGGCTACTAAAAAGAAATATGTATCAGTTTCTGGGGATGACAGGCATGTTTGCTCTTGATACTAGACTCCTAATGTTTTTTATATCTGTCCTTACAAGAACAATCCTGTCTAAGGAAGATTTTGTGTGTCTGAAACTAGCTTTTGCCTCTTCAGCCCTAGTTCAATAGACCCGCTTGTATTTTAGAGGAAAAGAATTGCAGGATCAGCATTGTTATGAGTGATGAGAAAGATGTCTTTGGGGAAGGCAGGTGAAGATGTGATGTTGTGGGGGGCCGATAAGAGTCTCACTGTAGTAAAATGAGTGTACAGACCAAGAAAAGTGGCATGTACCATAGTGGGGAACTGATGGTTATGGGGATGGTGAAACACCAGAGTGCTTTTTTTTCCCTACGTGATCACAAATTATTCAGCACGTTTGAACAAAGAGGCTCATTTGTTGTATAATGAATGGGGGAAGGAGCCTGATGCTTGTCAGGACAGTCAGGGGCATAACTGCAATTTTCAACCACGGAAATTTCTGTGCTACCATGTCGTGCTTTGGTGCAGGTTTTTACCAAACTTGTTTATGGAGCTGGTGGAGTTAGTGCTGTGATAACTGGTTTGAATAGAGACAGGGTAGGCATCTTTTTGAAGCATGAAAGACTGAAAACACCATTTCTGCCAGATGTTGGGGCAATTCTGTCTTATTTAGAACAGCCAGGAACCGTGGTGGAGCACGCTGTTCTCCTCTTTGAGGAAATGCAACTTCATCTCAATTTCCTCCCTCAGACATGTCAGACATTTGTTATTGCTTGCTGCTTCTCAGATCCCTTTCCTGTTCTTTTTTGAAGCTATTGTATGACAGATTTTTCTTGTCTGATTGCTTTTTATTTACTATAAAAAAAACAACCACGGGCAGATATCTGGGAACTAGTATTCTTTGAAACCAGCAGAGTCAGCTGTAGAATTACATAAGTTCTTTTTTTTTTTTTTGTAAACCAAGTCTAAGATCATTTCAAGCACTTTTGAATTTTTTAACACAAAGAGTAGCAAAATACTCAGGTTCACTGACTTGCTTATTCTGAGGCATTTTTAATTAAAAGTCAGATATATTTGTGTGGGTCAGGATGAAAGAATTAGTTAAAAGACAAGTTTTTAAATCACCCTTGCTTGTGCAGGCATAAAAAAGTGTTATTTTTCTAAATGGAAGTAGAAAACTGCAGATTTGTCATTGGATCACAGGCTCTGTATAGTAGAGTTGAAAATGTTATAATAAACTTGCATCTGAAGTATATATTATATATCAATGGGTTTGTTGGAGATGGGAAACTTACTGGATGTTTCTGAAAGCACCTTCATTTTTTCAGGGACAGCTTGCACCTCTTTTAGATGTATGACATCCATCCTCACTTAGATGGCAAAGAAGGAGGAGGGATGCACAAGATGCAAGAGGTTTGAGTGACAAACTCCCTTGGACTTCGAGGGTCCCAGTTGTAAGTTAGACAGTTGATATAGCATTTAATCAAGTCTGCCAAAAGCATGAAACATGCGTTTATTAAAAGCTTCTGGGTTTTGGTCTACATGGAGGCACTCGGTAGGTACAAAATGGGTGTTAATAAATAGATATATTACTCAGAGATCATGTTGCAAGCCACTCTGCCACTCTTTTCATGGGTGTCTCATTTTTCTTAATTCTTATCCAAGAACTTTATGGCTTTTGATTTGTAGCATTTCATCCTGATGTGGTTACCTCTTCTTTCCATTGTGGTTAAAGAAACTTCACCTAAAAAGACGGGGTTTAGAATTAATTATGCCAGTATAATTGGGAGGACTGGCAGTTCAGTCTAATCAAATCCAAGTGTATTTTCTGAACATATGTAATGTTAATGATTAATTTACATTATAATTAAAGGCTATGGATGCCAAGAAGCAGTTTCTGTCTCTGTGTTAATGTACACAAGGGGCTATTCGCCTGTGGTCCTTGGCAGCTGTCCCATCACTTACAGAGAGAATCTGTCTTGCAAGTTGTCTCATTTTCTGGTTGAATACACAGAATGTGTCACTACCACTAGTCACAAGATGTTACTGGATAAGTTTGGGCTAAGGATAAAAGATATTCAGTCCCTGGATAACGATTTGATGATGGCCGTTGCTCATGAAGAATTGCCATCAACATGGAACATCTTCGGAAACTGCTCAGAAGGTGGTAAGATTTTATTTTAAGTTGGAAAGCTTTTAACAGTGGCTTGATGCATAGTTCAGAGCAGAGTATCTCACTTTCATCGAAGGTTCTCAACCCTTATGCTTTATTTTGTGGTTATGATTAAAAATTGTTCAAGTATGAGAGGTGTAATCAGAGATTCAGTTTGTGCCCAGAAGTTTAAAAAGGATAATAATGGTTATTGTAACTCAGTCTCTCCAGAAGCTTTTTGTGCCTTGACTCACTGTGAATACAGTTCTTTTTATAAATAGACTCTGTCTTTGCAAGATTAAAGAGCTGTCTGCTTAAAAAAGCAAGAATTGTAGTAGTGAAGTATCTCCACCAGGATTCCAGCCAAGTGAGATATTTTAATTATGCAGACAAAAAGGAGATAAAGTATATGGTCATAAAACAGAAGAATGTGTTACTGTATGAATTCTGATGTATAGAGTAAACATAATTTTTATCACAGTTCTGTCAGTGTTTATGTTTTATTTATGACTATGATCATTCTTTGGGGAGAGTATCATTAAACAAGTTTTGTGGAATTTTTTTTTATTTTAGAGGAAGTGGAATGAAAATATACGTGAAAATTTATGTTAGGGTATGCTATTGAAAAATTTTGTAACAAAATCAGGTGAAATTTGCCTGGTTTCAGGTTTCATTGCAAACACAAAACTGTAGTTATGTTTTGCTGAAGAGTATAATTTTTTTGCAGACCCAGCTGATTCATAGCTGAGGCTGGAAACAGTGTTAAACTTGATGGCTTCACATGTTTTTAATTGAAAATTTGGTACTTTTGGCTGTTTTCCTTTTAGTACTTTAAATTGCTAAGGAGGACAGGCAGTTTCCATATGAGCCAAACTTAAAGAGAGATTCATGCAAGCTTTTGGGAACTAAAAACACAGCACTTTTAGCCTATTTCTTTGGGTGAAGCCTTTTTTTCCCCGTCTTAAATCTTTCTAATTCTTAATGACAGATAGCTTGAAAACTGCTACTGCCTTCATCAGGAGAAGGATGGTTTTTGTCTGTCTGTTGTAAACAGCTCTTTCAAGAGATGTAAAAACAAATATGAAGTCTCATTCAAATATTGGTTAGAAATTGGAGGAAAAAAAAATCCTTTACTTGTTTCATTTTGGTGCATAGTAAATATTTGTTCACATTACTCAACTGCTGGAATGGCTGTTGGATATTAGCAATGAAGACCTTGATTCAAAGCCTGAAGAAATCAGCTGTAGTTTTTTCACAGACTTGGCTAAGCTTTTCATCAAAACCTGTTGAAGCCCAACCCAGAAGCATCAGCAGGATACCAGAAGTACTGATAGATGTTCAGGCAAAGCCAACTGGGTACCTGCTTTCTTGAAACATGGGGAAGTTTCTGCTGGGTGTGTTGTGGGTCTGGAGGGTCAGAGATCAGCTCAGCTGGTACCAGATGGAGCTCTGCCAAGGCAGCTGGTATCCAAATAGCAAGATTCTTTAATTTTTAGTTATGTTAGTTGTTAATTTTCAGGTGTACTGCAACATCTATATGGAAAAGAGTACATTGCCCTCATAAGTCTTTTAAAGGCCTCTTGTTTCTTTGTTTCTATGTGTTTTTTCATACTTTGTTCACTTTACAGATTTAAATATTATACATAAACAAAATTTGAATACAGCAGAAAAGCAGGGATGTGTGCTTCAGTCACTATACAAAATGTCTGTAAATGTGTGAAATGTTAGATAAGTATGTCTTGAGCATGCTGCATTAGCGGTTGCCTGCAAGGGCACTGTTGCACTGAAGAGGTGACATCTCCATTTGTACTCCAGTCATTGCTCCTAAATGAAGCTGGGATCTTTCCCCTTGTTTCTGAATAAAACAAAACCTCAACTGAATTCCCAGGGCCTGGTAGTGATGCTTGTGCACAGCAAGGAGCTCTCAGTGCAATCCTGCCTGGGCAGTACTTGCTGGCCACCTTTGTTGACTGAGAGTCATTCCCTCTGTCTCTCTTCAAGGTCCAGGCTTGTGCTGGGCCTGACGTTGATGGGTTTTCCCTTCAGTCAGGGTAATAAATGTATTGTTGCCAGCGCCATGGTAAGGATGTGTTTGTTCAAAAGAGGAGGCTGAGGCTGAACCGGGACAAAATGGATCCTGGCCTTTGGAGGGCAGTTTGCTGTGGCTCCGTTCGTTAGTGCAGGTCGGTCATGTGGACCCTTCCAGATCCAGAGAAGTAACTCTTGGCCTGTTGGGGCATATGTCTGTGGGGTCCTTCTAGTCCATCTCTTGCAAGAATGACTCAAATACCTGGTTATGGCCCTGTGCATGTGTGCAGAAATATGGAAGGCTCTCATCTCAGCGGGTATATAGTCAGCTTGGAAGGAGAGTATCTCACACACAGTAACTGAGTATTTAGCATTTTACTTTAAAAATCTCTACATAGGTCTTCTTAAATTCCTTTTTTATTTTTATTTTTGGTCACCAAGTCCATCTATTTTGATCTCCTCTAAGCAGTTTGTATAATTTTTCTTCAGCTCCTGTATCCTTTCTCTCTCCTTTCTGAAAGTACAGTTTTGATTCTTCTTACAGCCATATTCTCCTTTCACCTGACTCTGAGAAGCACTGACTCATATTGCTTCCCCGTGCTGTTCCCATGACTCTGGTTTTGTCCCCAAAGCCAAGAGGCCAAGTGCAGCCGTGGGTTGCATGTGGCTGAGGGAGCCCTGTGCATGCAGGGGAAGAAAAGGGAGGGAGAAGGGGATGGACTGGGGCAGAGAAGGCTTCAGATCCCAGCACGGGCAAGAGGAGGAGGAGAAGGTTCTTCGTCTTCCACCATGAGGTGATCAAGGGTTGTTCTAGCACCCTGTTTCTTCCCCACCCTCAAAAAGATCAAACTGGGTGAGAAATAGGGGATTTATGAGGATCAAGAAAGAATTTGAGACCCTCTTTCCCTACCTGCTGTTCCTGCAACTCCTTGCCCCGAAGGTCTGATAGTGTCTTAACACTTGACAGTGTCAGGATGGTTTTTTTTTAGTATCGGTGTTGTGAAAGATTCGGGTGGTATCATCCATCACTAGTTAGGACCTCATGCTTGTGAGATTCTGTCAGTTTTCAGAGCTGCTGGGCTATTTTTATTGGAAAAAAATACTTCTGAGTGACACATTGCTGGAGAAAATTGTTGCACCATCTGATGTTTTTGGGCCTCATTTGTTTATATGAATGAGAGCCTGGAGCTCTCAGAGAGCCTGGAAGGCCTAGGGAGTATTGCAAATAATTCAGGAATTTAGTGCAGTTGCAAAGGTCAGGACTTGTTAACCACATTATTTAAAATTCAACAAAAGAAACAAGAAAGCATGAACCTTTTGGTAATCCTCACTTGTAATAAGTACCTGTGTGACAACCATCTCAGAAGCTGCCCACTCACAAAAACTGGTTGGATGTTCAGATCACCTGGCTCACAAGTGGTTTGCTGTCAGAGGAAACTGAGGACCTGACAGAGATGCTGTGCTTAGACATTTATTTGTTGGTGGACTTGAAGAAAGGGGAAAGAGAGGTAGGGAAGAGGGAGAAGCTACTTTTCTTTGCTGGTTGCACTTTCATAAAGGATATTTTCCATCTGAAAATTGGATTATTCAATTTATGAAGCTAATCAGTAATAAATATTAATAAATATTAAGCCAAATAACTTATTAGAGCTGGTAAAAAAAACAGAAGAAAGAAAGAAAGATGGAGTGGTTTAATCTGGATGAGAAAAATTCTTCAAAGTAACCTTTCCTCTTTTAGTAGGATCAGGTTAGGGCAGTCTTTTAGGACTGGCAGCCCCCAAAGGCCATCAGGCATAGGTTCAGCATCTTCGCTGCAACTTTTGTGTCCTTGACACACTCAGGCTTATGTCCCTTGGCTGTCAGAGGGGGAGCGGGAGTACAGGAGTGTGGACCTTGCGAGGAGTCCGCATTACATACAGGTGGCTGAGGGTGTCTCAGTTTCTGGTTGTTTTAAGGACATTGCTAGGAGGGTGAGTTCAGGTTGTCTGGGTAACTTAACTTTGCTGGTAATTAAACAAGAACATTTGCTGCTGGCTTTGGCACTATTTACAGTTATTTTCAAGAGGAAGAGTGCTCTTTTAGGTTTAAGGCTATTAGTAGAAGCAATGAAATTACACCCTGAATTATGAAAATTAATTGTGGATCATAGAATCATCATAGAATGATAGAATGCTTTGGGATGGAAGGGACCTTTAAAGGTCATCTAGTCCAACTCCCCCTGCAATGAGCAGGGACATCTTCAACTAGATCAGGTTGCTCAGAGCCCCGTCCAACCTGACCTTGAATGTTTCCAGGGATGGGGCATCTACCACCTCTCTGGACAACCTGTTCCAGTGTTTCACCACCCTCATTGTAAAAAATTTCTTCCTTATATCTAGCCTGAATCTACCCTCTTTTAGTTTAAAACCATTACCCCTTGTCCTATCGCTATTGGCCCTGCTAAAGAGTCTGTCCCCATCTTTCTTATAAGCCCCCTTTAAGTATTGAAAGGCTGCAATAAGGTCTCCCCGCAGCCTTCTCTTCTCCAGGCAGAACAACCCCAGCTCTTTCAGCCTTTGCTCATAGCAGAGGTGTTCCATCCCTCTGATTGTTTTTGTGGCCCTCCTCTGGACCCTCTCCAACAGGTCCATGTCCTTCCTGTGCTGAGGACCCCAGAGCTGGATGCAGTACTCCAGGTGGGGTCTCACCAGAGCAGAGTAGAGGGGCAGAATCACCTCCCTCGACCTGCTGGCCACGCTTCTTTTGATGCAGCCCAGGATACGGCTGGCTTTCTGGGCTGCGAGAGCACATTGCTGGCTCATGTCCAGCTTTTCATCTACCAGTACCCCCAAGTCCTTCTCCTCAGGGCTGCTCTCAATCCCTTCATCCCCCAGCCTGTATTGATACTGGGGGATTGCCCTGACCCAGGTGCAGGACCTTGCACTTGGCCTTGTTGAACCTCATGAGGTTCACACAGGCCCACTTCTCCAGCCTGTCAAGGTCCCTCTGGATGGCATCCTGTTCCTCAGGCGTGTCAACTGCACCACTCAGCTTGGTGTCATCTGCAAACTTGCTGAGGGTGCACTCGATCCTGCTATGTCATTGATGAAGATATTGAACAGCACCGGCCCTAGTACGGACCCCTGAGGGACACCACTCGTCACTGTTCTCCATCTGGACATTGAGCCATTGACCACTACCCTCTGGATGCGACCATCCAGCCAGTTTGCTATCCACCGAACAGTCTGCCCATACAGAAGGGAACAGTGTCTATACTTGTTTAATTCCCTTTCGTGAAGAAAGAGAATTTCCATTTTATTTCATAAATGCTTTGTAATTGTTTTCTAGGAATAGGTCTTGTGGAGTGAACTGAAGTATCCAACCTTGCTGCTTTATAGTCTCCCTTTGGAGAACACTGTCTGATTTTTCTGTGGCATTTTGGACTTTATTTCCTTCCCCCTGCCCTTTTCTTTGTAAATCCCGTTACTGTTTCTACTTGGTGCTAAACACATTCCTGCTAAGCTGCATGTGTTCAAACCTGGCTCATGCGTGTCCTATTTTTGGTCTAAATTAAAGAAAATTATCTCTGTGTCTTTTCCTCAGTTGGAGTTTTAGATTTCTTTTTTTCCTGTGAAAAGAAAAGGAGAAGGGGCGAAGTGCCTGTTTTCCTTCATGGAATTAGGAAAACACTGGGAACAGCGGATAAATATTTATAGGTGTGGTGAGATTTGTGAGGAGAGGTAATATTTTTTTGGTCAGACAGTTTAGGGGTTTAGAGAAACAGACAGACCTTTGGCCCTGTAGGAATTTGCCTCTTTGGAAACTGCGTGGGGCAGAGGGAGAAGGATGCCAGCCTGGGCATTGGGAGGCAGAGGAGTGTCTTCCAGTGCCTGCTGCTGACCAAGAAACTTGTAGCATGAGGCAAGATGTTGGCAAGCATGCTTGAACCTGCAGGTCCCCAGTGAGCATATGATCCTCATCTTCTGGTCTGTGGTAGAAATAGCAGAGAGGAGACATTTGAGGTCCCCCGACCATGAAGGGGCTTTTCAGGAAAAGCCCAGAGCACTTGGAGGAGATGGTGATATGCAGAGTGACAGTAGAGCAAGTACTGTAAGAGATACAAGAGATGAAGCTTCTTATTTAAGGCAATATATAAGTAGTGGCGCTCAGGAGTTTTTTTTTGTAGCCTGATCTGGTACTGGGCACTGCTGGAGAGACCAGGTATGAAGCTATGGCCTGACCCAGGCCCCAACCTCAGACTGGTGCTGGGCTGGAGAGCCCTTCTCTGCTCCTGGCTGAGAGGGTGTCCCCACCTGGTGTTGAGCACACAGTTGGCACTCAATAAACAAGTGTCTTAAACCAAACAGCCCAAGGGAGCATTTGGCTGCAGTACAAATGAAAGAGGAATATCCTTCTGTTAACAGAAACCATCTCCTGTAGTGTTTTGCATCTTTGCTGGGGTTGCCCAAGCAGTAAAGTCAACTGAAACTTCACCTGCTGGTGTAGGTAGTGGCACCATGCACAGCCTTTACCGCATGGGGCTGATGGATGGGAGCCTCCTCTAACAGTCCTGCTGCTAAAACTGCCGGGGCAAGGCTCCATAAGGTCCACTTTTGGGATGGAGCTTAACCTTTCCACATCTCCTCCTTCCCCTCTGCAGCGTTGATGCCAGCCACCGGGTGTTAGTTGATAAAGGTATGATGAACAGGGGGACTAATTAAAGGGGGATGTTCCAGATATTCAGTAAGTGGAAAGGGGAGATGCCACTGACCCCCTGCCCTCAGACAGGCTCTTGCATACCTGACTTCGTGCATCGCAGCCACTGCTGTCTGTTCATGAAACCACTTGCCGTGTGAGTTAAGCACATATGTGTGTTTTTGCAGCAGTGGGGTGCACTGAAGACAGCTTTATAAACAATCTCATACCTAACGGAAAATGAAATAATGAACAGTAATGCATAAAAGTATGAAGCCAGGAAAAACTGGAATTTGTCAGCCAGTTTTGATGTCTCCCTCTGCTCTTCAAATCGTAAGTCTTGAGGTTTTTAGTCTCCTTCCAGGAAATGAATGAGATTCATAGCCCAGAAAGGGCTTAGTTATTTCTGTCAGAGAGAAATATTTGGTTTTAGTTTATTGTTTTGGACATAGGAAAAGATTCAGGTGCAAGGAAAAACAAAAGGATTTATTTAATATTTAAAACAGACTATGTTTGGCTCATCTCTGTGTAACTCAAAGTGTTTTGGTTGAAGAATCAGGATGTGATGCAAAACAATGTCCTGGTTGGTAGTGCATAGCCTTTATAGCACCACCTGCCTTGCAGTAGCTGACCCTGTATGAATTAGCCTGCAGTGCATCTTTCAAATCTTAGGAATCGTTAATTTTGTGTCTTGATGGAAAAATGGTATTTTATACCATTTAAATATGAATATGTTGAAGAAGCCCCGTGCTTTCTTGTTTTTTCCTGATTTTCTTCCTGTTTCCCACTGAATGCAGTTGAATTAATTATGTTGGTTTTTTACCACATGTTTATTTTTCTTCTTGCTGTGGTATTTTTTAATTTTTATTTTCTTTGCCATTTTGCTGCGTTTGAAATCTTCCTCAAGGGAAGGGGAAAAGAAGATGAAAAATGTGGGGAAATGCCATTTGTTCTGTCACACTGAAGAGCTAGAAGAGGAGGTGGTGAAAGAGGAGAACTGAAATTGGAAATTGTTCTTAAGAAAAACATTGCTAAAAAAAAGAGTTGTTTCAGAACTTCTTTATTAGTACAAATCTTTTCTTTTTAGGCAGGTCTAGTTAAAAAGCTTGCTATCAGTCATTATGTCTTCTTGTTTTTTGCTTTGATATTGCTGATCATGGAATAGAACCACAGCAGAATTTGGATGGAAGGGGTCCCTGGAGGTGGCATGGTCCTACCCTCTGCTCGGAGCAGGGCTAGCCTCAAAGCTGGATCGGGTTGCTCAGGGTCAGGTTTTGAATACCTCCAAGGACAGACAGTCTGTAACCTCTCTGGGTGACCTGTCCCAGTGTTTGACCATCCTTGTGGTGAAAAATATTTTCCTTGTATTGAAAGAACACATTTACCTTTCCATTTATCCTTCTGACTTTAAAGTTTATATTTCATATTTTAATATCATGAAGCTATTGATAATAACTCTATATCATCAGGTTCTGCTTGCTCCTGGGCAAGAGAGATGGGAGTAGTAAGAGGAGAGTAGCCCAGCAAACACTTAGTCTATAGAGATGAAGGATGGGGAGGAATGCAGATGCTGTTTCTTACTAAGTAAGTGCATTTAGAGGTGAAAACAGACAGTTGAGCTGCCGGGTGCTTCTGCTACCATGTGCATTTAAGCTAACCATGGACAAATTTAGGCCACAGTTAGATGAAGGTTGTTAGATTGTTGTTTATCTGTGTTTTATCACACAGATAAAAATTAGTTACCAAAATATTTGTGGTGAGATAATAGAAGATATTATTGCAGGTTGTGTTTTAAGACCACAAAGATTAATTACTGTTCATTAAGTTATTTTTAAAACTAGGTTCTTTTGTAGCAAACATTCATACTACATCATTGTTTTTAAGATTTGGCCACCAGAAGAGTAACTTTATTTGCCACAGTACTGGAGAAGAGAGAAGGTTATCCCTGGTTAGGGAAGTCTTCCTAAGGGCTCCCTTTTTGCTGAGTGGGAAAGTCCTAATCTTATCTTGCCTAGAGCAAGTTTATCTGGCTTTTTTTTACAATGTTACAATATACATTGAAACCCAGTGGCCCCAGGCCAAAGTTTTAATCAGGCGATGGAGTTCAGAGTAAAGTTTGCTCTTTTGTTTCTGTATTTTTAATCTGAAGGTTGAGGTGTGGTTAATATCTAATCACATGCTTAGTGTGCTTAATACTGGTTGATATATTTGCATGTGTTTTAATTAGATGGACTTATGTGCTGGCTGCTTATGAACACTTCATATAGAAAAAATGGTCTAATTGGAAACATCCAAAGAACCCACTTTGATGTGTAAAGTGGGACTTGAGCAGAATTTAAGTACTCCAGACCAAGGAGCAATTCTGAAAGCCCATGCTTTAGTAAACATTTTAACCTGGAAATGCATAATATTTGTTCAGGGGCTATGTTTTGGACCACAGAATTTCCTGGGCATCTAAACTCTAACTCCCCAGTGTATATATAAACACACCAGACGAGGGAATGCTGGAGTCCAGACTGGTGGCATAGCCTTGAATCTGCTAAAGTCCTTGCAGGGGAGACTCTCTGAAGTACAGAAATAGCACTAGGGCCAGTGCAAAGCACAGATGATACTGTCATTCTCCATTTGGAAACACACCTAGGAAAATGGAAGATGATGGCACACCTTTTTGTACTGTGTCTAAATGGTTAGGGCATTCTCCAAGCAAGTGAGACACCCAGGCTCCTGGCATCGTTTTTTACATCTGGTGATGGTATAATGTAAAATGCATCCATGTCCAGAAAGCAGAGACTTCTCCCAGCTGATTGTTGCATTGGATTGTTGCTGATTTCTTGGTCTCCTCCTGCCCTGCATCCCTTGGATTTCCTTCTGTGCAATGACCCATTTTCAATTACTCTGCAATGGAGGGGACAAGGCATGCTCCCACCATATGGGTGACCTGAGGAAGTGTGAAGATGTGGGTTCAAATCCCATCTGGCTGAGGAGGAAGTTGAACTGGTCTTCCATTTTTGAAGTGGCACATCAGCCATTATTTCCACTCTCTCTGGGCATGTTTTGGGAAGCTTGAGCCCTGCCCATTTAGATGTTCTTCCGTAGAAGAAGGTCCTGGATACAGGCAGACCAAGGTGTTTAGAATAGAATAGAATAGAATAGAATAGAATAGAATAGAATAGAATAGAATAGAATATTTTCAGTTGGAAGGGACCTACAACGATCAGCTAGTACAATTGCCTGACCACGTCAGGGCTGACCAAAAGTTAAAGCATGTTATTAAGGGCATTGTTCAAATGCCTCTTAAACACTGACAGGCATGGGACATGGACCACTTCTCTAGGAAGCCCGTTCCAGTGTTTGACCACCCTCTCGGTAAAGAAATGCTTCCTAATGCCCAGTCTAAACTTCCCCTGATGCAGCTTTGAGCCATTCCCACACGTCCTATCACCGGATCCCAGGGAGAAGAGCTCAGCACCTCCCTCTCCACTTCCCCTCCTCAGGAAGCTGTATAGAATCATAGAATCATAGAATCATTAAGGTTGAAAAAGACCTCTGAGATCACTGAGTCCAACCATTAACCTAACTGCCAGATCCACCTCTAAACCATGTCCCTAAGCACCACAGACACACATTTTCTGAACACTTCCAGGGACTGTGATTGCACCACTTCCCTGGGCAGTCCGTTCCAATGCCTAACCACTCTCTCTGTGAAGAAATTTTTCCTAATATCCTATCTAAATCTCCCCTGGCACAACTTGAGGCCGTTTCCTCTCGTTCTATCGCTTGTTACTAGGGAGAAGAGACCAACACCCACCTCACTACAACCTCCTTTCAGGTAGTTGTAGAGAGCAATAAGGTCTCCCCTCAGCCTCCTCTTCTCCAGGCTAAACAACCCCAGCTCCCTCAGCCACTCCTCATAAGACTTGTGCTCTAGACCCTTCACCAACTTCGTTGCCCTCCTCTGGACACGCTCCAGCACCTCAAAATCCTTCTTGTAGTGAGGGGCCCAAAAATGAACACAGTATTGAAGGTGGGGCCTCACCAGTGCCGAATACAGGGGCACTATCACCTCCCTGGTCCTGCTGGCCACACTATTCTTGATACAAGCCAGGATGCCATTGGCCTTCTTGGCCACCTGGGCACACTGCTGGCTCATGTTCAGGCAGCTGTCGACCAACACCCCCAGGTCCTTTTCCGCCAGGCAGATCTCCAGCCACTCTTCCCCTAGCCTGTAGCGTTGCATGGGGTTGTTGTGACCCAAGTGCAGGACCCGGCACTTAGCCTTGTTGAACCTCATACAGTTGGCCTCGGCCCATCAATCCAGCCTGTCCAGATCCCTCTGTAGGGCCTTCCTACCCTCCAGCAGATCAGCACTCCCACCCAACTTGGTGTCGTCTGCAAACTTCCTGAGGGTGCACTCAATCCCCTCATCCAGATCATCGATAAAGATATCGAACAGAACTGGCCCCAATACTGAGCCCCGAGGAACACCACTTGTGACTGGCCGCCAACTGGATTTGACTCCATTCACCACCACTCTCTGGGCTCAGCCATTCAGCCAGTTTTTTACGCAGCGAAGAGTGCAATGAGAGAGAGCAATGAGGTCGCCCCGCAGCCTGCTTTTCTCCAAACTAGACAAGCCCAGAGTCCTCAGCCACTCCTTATAGGACATGCCTTCCAGCCCTTTCACCAGCTTTGTTGCCCTCCTCTGGACGCATTCAAGGACCTTCACATCCTTCTTAAATGGTGGGGCCCAGAACTGCACACAGTACTCTAGGCGAGGCCGCACCAACGCTGAATACAGCGGGATAATCGCCTCTTTTGACTGGCTGGTTATACTGTGTTTGATGCACCCCAGGATGCAGTTTGCCCTCTTGGCTGCCAGGGCACACTGCTGACTCCTATTGAGCCTGCTGCCAACCCCCAGATCCCTTTCTGCAGGGCTGCTCTCCAGCCACTCCTCTCCCAATGTATACTTGTGCCTGGTGTTACTCCGTCCCAGGTGCAGAATCCAGCAATTGGACTTGTTAAATTTCATGCCACTGATGATTGCCCAATGCTCCAATCTATCTAGATCCCTCTGCAAGGCCTCTTGTCCCTCACAAGAGTCAACAGCACCTCCCAGTTTGGTATCATCAGCAAACTTGCTAAGGGTGCATTCAACTCCTGCCTCCAGATCACTGATAAAAATATGGAACAGAACTGGCCCTAGGATTGAGCCCTGAGGAACACTGCTGGTGACTGGTCGCCAGCCAGATGTAGCCCCATTCACTACAACCCTTTGAGCCTTGCCATTCAGCCAGTTCTTCACCCAGTGCACCATGTACCTGCTCAGCTCACAGTTGGACAACTTGTCCAGAAGGATGCTGTGAGGGACAGTATCAAAGCCTTACTAAAATCCATCCACCGCCTTCCCTTTATCCACTAGGTGGGTGACTTTATTGTAGAAGCATATCAAATTAGTTAGGCAGGACTTTCCCTTTGTGAACCTGTGTTGACTGTGCCTGCTGATTGCATTGTCCTTTAAATGCCTTTCAGTAGCACCCAGTATAATCTTCTCCATAATTTTTCCAGGAACTGAGGTTAGAATAACTGGTCTGTAGTTCCCTGAGTCTTCCCTCATGCCTTTCTTGTAAATTGGAATAACATTGGCTAGCTTCCAGTGTTTGACAAGTAGTGCTTGGTTGGGCTTTGAAGCTGTGGGTTGAAGTCAGATCCTCATGCCTCCATATTCCCTATGGGCTGACTTTAGCCAACCTCTCACTCAGTGCGTGGGTTTTGCTCTGGTGAGATCCCACCTGGAGTACTGCGTCCAGCTCTGGAGTCCTCAGTACAGGAAAGACATGGACCTGTTGGAGCGGGTCCAGAGGAGGGCCACAAAAATGATCAGAGGGATGGAACACCTCTTCTATGAGGAAAGGCTGAAAGAGCTGGGGTTGTTCAGCCTGGAGAAGAGAAGGCTCCAGGGAGACCTTATTGTGGCCTTTCAATACTTAAAGGGAGCTTATAAGAAAGATGGGGACAGACTTTTTACCACGGCCAATAGTGACAGGACAAGGGGCAAGGGTTTTAAACTGAAAGAGGGTAGATTTAGGTGGAACATGAGGAAAAAATGTTTTTACGATGAGGGTGGTGAGACACTGGAACAAGTTGCCCAGCGAATTTGTGGATTCCCCATCCCTGGAAGTGTTCAAGGTCAGGTTGGATGGGGCTCTGAGCAACCTGATCTAGTTGAAGATGTCCCTGCTCATTGCAGGGGGAGTTGGACTAGATGACCTTTAAAGGTCCCTTCCAAACCAAACCATTCCATGATTCTGTATTGCTGTTTAGCAAAGCAGTTCTGCAAATGCTTGAGTTGGATTCAGTGGACTTAAAGATCGCATGTACTTGAAAACTTTGAAACATGTATGCCATCTTGCTTAATAGATATACCATAATTCATACTGTTAATGATTAATGTTGGTAACTAAAGTGCAGCAATGATCATTGTCTCCACAGACTGAAATTTGAAATATTTTGCAGGCCTTTGAGGAAAAAAGGATAGATCACTACTTTCCTCTGTGGCCTATGATCCTGCAGCAGACTGTGCCCTGTTGGACATGTTTTTGCCTAGAATCTGAAACTTGAAGACCAAGAAACAATTTTGTTGCTCAGAAACTGGGGAGAAAATAAGCATTCCATGGGCAAGTTAATGCACCAGATCATGTGTTGGCTAGGCACAAGAGGAAAGTTTGAAGATGGATTCTTTTTAAAATAATGACATACGTGACATTTTATATGTGTGTTTTAGAAATATCTAGGTACATATTGTATATATGTTTAGTGATACTATCGTTTAAAGTTTTGCTTGATTTCTCCTTCCCCTTGCATCTTGTTAATGTGTCTGCTTCTGTTAGAACCATGGTGAAATAAAAGTTTCAGACACTACATGCAGATTTGTTAGCTGTTACAGTGTTAGAGTCTGTGTCCTGAAGCTCCCTTTTAATCTGATGTCTGGAATTTGTTTCATTTGTTGAAGGAGGTTTGACCTGGTTTTCTGGGACTTGACTCTGAAAGTTTTGATTCTACTTGAAATAAAAAGGTAAAAAATCTCGATGGGTTGCCATCAAATATTCAGAGCAAAAACTGATCACCAGCAGAAATCCCGCAATAATTTTCCCTGTGGAGCGGTAGAGCGAGTTCCTTAGGTTCCTTGCCATTCTGGCTTTATGAGATAGGGAGATTTAGTTGTTTTGTTTTTTTTTTTTTTATATTATAACACTTCAAGTCCAGCATTTTCAAAGGATGCTAATGATTTTTGGCCCCCAGCTCAGAGAGGACATTCCAAAAGGTCCAGCTTTGCATAAGGCAACTCTTCTGTTAAGATGTCCAGAGAGGAAGGACTCAGCTGAGACATGACAGCAGCCTTCAGTTATGTAAAAAGAAGCTATAAAGGGAAAGGAATGAAGTGTTTTTCATGCCCATTTTGGATGGGACAAGAAGCAGCAGGTTTATACTGAGAAAGGGTGAGTTAGGTTAGGCATTTCAAATCTTTGTAACCGTGAGGGTAAAATTAACTCTTGTGTAGATTGCCTACAGAGGTTATGAAAACCTCTCATCATTGGAAGGTTTTTAGAACAGATGAGACAAATATCTGTCAGGAGTGATTTAGGTTGAGCTGATCCTGCCTTAAGTCAAGGAGCAGACTGGAGATCTCTTGAGGACTCTTCAAGGTGGGTTTTTTTTGTTTTTTGGGTTTTTTTTGATGATTCTATAAAATAAATATTCCTGACACTTTCAGAGGGAATACTTAAACTGAATAGGAGTCAGCCATGAGCCACTGTCTTTGTATATAACTACATGACACCATTGCTCAATGCATAAGTGTTTCTGAAAAACGTGTTTATTAGCTTTTTGGCTACATAACTGCTCTCTCTACTGGGGGACTGCTTTCCATCAGACATTTTTTATCTTGTAAATACTGATCCAGAGAGGAAATTTGACAGCAATTTGCTGTTGTTTTTAACTGTATTATTTACACAAATGTGTGCATGTACCTACAGATGCTTCAGGTAGTGTACATATACACCTGTAGTGTAACTGCCCTTAAATACTTGACCCTGGTGAAAGCACCCTTATATTTAACTTCATACCAAAATATCACTGTAAGGAACAGGTTGAGTGGCACTTGAGCTTAATTTCATTTATTGCCTTTAAATTGCAGAAGCTTCGTGTTTGAGAATGTATGTAGACAGATAAACCTTTCTTTGAATAAAGGCCAAGGAAGGGCTTGAGTGAAGGAGAATCAGCATCTAGTGACTTAGTCCTCATTGTGTACTCTTATTTTAAGCTTCACCCCCTGTTGAGCTCGATGATTATGTATTAAAAAGTAGAGAGGAAAAATTGGCAGGTGAGGCCACCTTTCTGAAGAGAGAGACACAAGAATTATCGTGTGCATTTTACCCACATGTGTGTTAGCTTATGGCTCACTGCTCCACTAAGGATCTCTTACTGTGCTGTTAAACAGCCTGCCTTGAAAAATCACACACCCTTTTTTTTTTTTTTAAATAATCACTTAGCCACACTGCCAGATGTTTTGTGTTGCTGAGGCAATGCTATACTATATACAAAGAAAGAAAGAAATACTGAAATTATCTAACTCAAAGTGTTTTCTTTAACTACTGAAATTAGATAGTGTTTGGATATCCTAGTTTAGCTCCACTGATGCAATTAAGTACCTAATTCCATTGTGTTTTTCAGAGACTAAGCACAAAGAAACTCTTCTCCACCTTGTGATGAAATTGGGTTTGGTTAAGCCTTCCTAGTTCTTAGTGGCCCAGACTGGAGGGTCAGTGGCATTAGCATTACTTAATGAGGATGGGGCAACACCATTAGATTTGGCTTTACAAAACGGGCACTCCAAACTTGTTGAGGTCTTCACAAAGCAAGTATGACGGTTTGTTGCTTCCTCTGAAAAACTATCATTTAAGGGATGTGGGGAGTACTGCTGTTTTTCTCAAGAGAGTTGCCAATTTTGTATTGGTTTCTGTTGCTTCTTGTCATTATTACCATTTTAATTGGTAAACTTGTATTTACAGTTAAAGGAAGTTTATGATTTGCATCCTTCATTACATTTTCAAATCAATTAATTGTGTTAGTATCAATATATCACAGAATCATAGAATATCCTGAGTTGGAGGGGACTCACAAGGATCATCGAGTCCAACTCCTGTCCCTGCATAGGACAACCCCAAAATTTACACCATATGTCTGAGGGCATTGTCCAATTGCTTCTTGAATGTTGTCAGGCTTGGCGCCATGACTACCTCCCGGGGGAGCTTGTTCCAGTGCTCCACTACCCTTTGGGTGAAGAACCTTTTCCTAATGTCCAACCTAAAATGCCCCTGGCATATCTTCCTGACGTTCCCTTGGGTTCTATCATTGGTCATCAGGGAGAAGAGATCAGTACCTGCCCCCTCCTGCTTCCCTTGTGAGGAAGCTGTAGACTGCGATGAGGTCTCCCCTCAGTCTCCTCTTCTCCTGGCTGAACAGACCAAGTGACTTCAGCCGCTCCTTGTACAGCTTCCTCTCTAAAACCTTCACCATCTTCGTGGCTCTCCTCTGGACACTCTCTAGTAGCTTCATATCCTTTTTGTACTGTGGTGCCCAAAACTGCACACAGCCCTCAAGATGAGGCCGCAGCAGTGCAGAGGAGAGTGGGACAATCACCTCCCTCGACCGGCTAGCAATACAGTGCTTGATGCACCCCAGGACGCGGTTGGCCCTCCTGGCTGCCAGGGCACACTGTTGGCTCATGTTCAACTTGCCGTCAACCAGAACCCCCAGATCCCTCTCCGTGGGGCTGCTCTCCAGCCTCTCGTTCCCCAGTCTGTATGTACATCCAGGGTTGCCACGTCCCAGGTGCAAAATCCGGCACTTGCCCTTGTTAAACTTCATACGGTTGGTGATTGCCCAGCTCTCTAATTTGTCCAGATCTCTCTGCAGGGCCTCTCTGCCCTCAAGAGTGTCAACAGCTCCTCCCAATTTTGTGTCATCGGCAAACTTTGATAACAAACCTTCAAGTCCTGCATCCAAGTCATTTATGAAGATATTAAAGAGCACTGGCCCCAAGATGGATCCCTGCGGAACCCCGCTAGTGACTGGTCGCCAGCCCGATGTAACCCCATTTACTATAATCCTTTGAGCCTGACCCGTCAGCCAATTGCTCACCCATTGCATTATGTGTTTATCCAGCTGTATGCTGGACATTTTGTCCAGGAGGATACTGTGAGAGACAGTATCGAAGGCTTTACTGAAGTGCAAAAAGATTACATTGACTGGCTTCCCTTGGTCAACTAGGTGGGTAACCTTGTCATAGAAGGAAATCAAGTTTGTTAAGCAGGACTTTCCCCTCGTGAATCCGTGCTGGCTGGGACCAATGACTGCGTTGTCTTTCAGGTGTTTTTCAATAACTCCCAGAATAATCTTCTCCATAATTTTGCCAGGCACAGAGGTGAGACTGACAGGCCTGTAGTTACCAGGGTCATCCCTGTTGCTCTTCTTGAAGATTGGGACAATGTTTGCCAGCTTCCAGTCAACTGGGACCTCCCCAGATTCCCAAGAGCATTGAAAAATCATTGAGAGAGGTCTCGCTATGACATCAGCCAGCTCTTTGAGTACCCTCGGATGAATCCCATGGGGCCCCATTGACTTATAGGGATCCAGCTGGAGCAGCAAATCCCTCACAAGTTCGGGGTTGGTTGGGAGTTTGTCATTCTCACAGTCATGGTTCTCTAGCCCAGGGCTCTGGGGGTCCCAGAGCCCATCATCGGTGTTGAAGACCGAGGCGAAGAAAGCATTAAACGCCTCTGCTTTGTCTATATCCCTGTTTGTGAGGTGACCATGCTCGTCAAGTAATGGGCCAATGTTATTTCTGGCCTGCCTTTTGCTATTTACATATTTTAAAAAGCCCTTTTTATTGTCCTTCACAGTACTGGCCAGCTTCAGCTCTAGTTGAGCTTTGGCCACGCGTATTTCCTCCCTACAGTGGCGAACGGCGTCCCTGTAGTCCTCCCATGTTACCTGACCTTGCTTCCACTGACCATACATTTTCTTTTTTCGCCTTAGTTCTAGCATAAGATCCCTACTCGGTCAAGCCAGCCTTCTACCTCGCCTGCTTGACTTCTGACATTTTGGAATTGCCTGCTCCTGTGCTCTTAAGAGGCAGTACTTAAAAAGTGACCAGCACTGATGGACCCCAGGGGACCTTACGAAGTAGTTCCCTGAGCAGCCTGAAGTCAGCTCTCCTCATATCCAGAGTTGAGGTCTTGCTGGCAGTTTTCCTCCTGTTACCATAGAGTTTAAACTTGACTGCTTCATGGTCTCTGTGGCCAAGGCAGCCACCAATCGCCATATCACCCACAAGACCCTCTCTGTTAGTAAGCAGCAAATTGAGGAAGGCACCTTTCCTGGTCGGTTCTCTTAGTACTTGTATCAAGAAAGTATCATCCAGATGCTTTAAGAATCTTCTGGACCTGCTTGTACCAGCTGTGTAGTAATCCCAGCTGGCATCTGGCAAGTTGAAGTCCCCCATAAGGACAAGGGCACTTATTAGGACACTTAGGACTATATGCACTTATGTGATTTTAAGCTGTTCTCATGATTCGGTTAGGGATTATTTAGTTCCTCCCTTCAAACTGACTGATAAATGGTGTCTGGCATTAACTTGTAGTTTTAAGACTTTGTATTGTAGTATTTTATAATTTTGGATTTATGAGACCGCTAAAAAGAAATTTTTAAGTACCATGTAGTCATGTTCCCGGACTTCTTGAAGAACACCCATGTCTGAAGTGTGATGTAAAACTATTGTCTTTCTCTGAATGACTTCTTTGTGTGTTTGGAGTTACTGCTCTCATTGGTGCAAAACTAACAAAATGAGGCAAAGTGCATTATATTCCTTCTTCTGAAAAAAGGTGATTTTTTTTTCTTTTTACTAAATCTGAATGATCCAACCTGATATTTGTAGAAGTGTATCATGAAATAGAAAATTTATTAAAAGAACAAAAAATGAACATTGGCCTTTTTAGATGATAACTTTAAATGTCATCCTTTGGTAGTATTATAATCTGGCTCTGTGATGTTGCCATGGCTTGTATATGGAGACAGGAAAGCCAAACAGGCATCTTTTGAGAGGGAAATAGAGTCATTCCTTTATGTAGTCCGAGTTTTGAAAATGCAACTAAATAATAAGAAAGTCTAAGTGATGAAAAGCCATGAAGAGTTTTATGGTAGTGCTCTAACTTGTTAATAACTAGAGAACACTTAATGGCAGGGGAGGGTCCCAAAGCTTCTGTTAGCCATGCCCAACATGCTCTGCGTTAAGTGACAGAGTACCAGCCGTACCATCAGGTACCTCTCCCAGCACTATTGCAGCTGGATCCTGACATGTTGCTAACAAGTAAAGACATCCCTTCTTAAAATATGTATAGAGAGATATGTAGATATAATCAGAACCATAGGAGCTGACTTTCACGAAGGCCTCGGGAGACTTTGTGACCTCTGTAAAATCTCAGGTTTGAATAAATAAGGTAGAGGCTGTAGAAAACCCAGTGCTGCAGCTATGACTGTTTTTTGCTGGAGAGCTGCCACACTGACAAATGACTTAAAGGACAAGTTCTTTCTAGTACGTTTCAGCTGTCTGGACTTTCCTCTGTATGGACCCGAGGAGCTGTGTGGTGTGTGTGTGTGTCTTGAGGTACCAAATGTTCAGCATCAGAAGCCCCTTCTCACTGTTGGCTTTTCTTTGCAAATAGAAATGCGCAAGAACTGGGTTAAATTTTTATTTTGGAATGTGGCTCTTTTGGTTCTGGCTCCGTGCAGCGTATAGTTTATAGAATCATAGAATAGTTTGGGTTGGAAGGGACCTTTAAAGGTCATCTAGTCCAACCCCCCTGCAATGAGCAGGGACATCTTCAACTAGATCAGGTTGCTCAGAGCCCCGTCCAACCTGACCTTGAATGTTTCCAGGGATGGGGCATCTACCACCTCTCTGGACAACCTGTTCCAGTTTTTCACCACCCTCATTGTAAAAAATTTCTTCCTTATATCTAGTCTGAATCTACCCTCTTTTAGTTTAAAACCATTACCCCTTGCCCTATCACTACAGGCCCTGCTAAAGAGTCTGTCCCCATCTTTCTTATAAGTCCCCTTTAAGTATTGAAAGGCCGCAAGAAGGTCTCCCTGCAGCCTTCTCTTCTCCAGGCTGAACAACCAAAGCTCTCTCAGCCTTTCCTCATAGGAGAGGTGTTCCATCCCTCTGATCATTTTTGTGGCCCTCCTCTGGACCCGCTCCAACAGGTCCGTGTCCTTCCTGTGCTGAGGACTCCAGAGCTGGATGCAGTACTCCAGGTCTCACCAGAGCAGAGTAGATATATGTGGTGGGTTGACCCTGATTGGATGCCAGGTGCCCGCCAAAGCCACTCTATCACTCCCCCTCCTCAGCTGGACAGGGGAGAGAAAATATAATGAAAGGCTCGTGGGTCGAGATAAGGACAGGGAGAGATCATTCACCAATTACTGTCAAAGGCAAAACAGACTCGACTTAGGGAAATTAGTTTAATTTATTACCAATCAAATCAAAGTAGGGTAATGAGAAATAAAACCAAATCTTAAAACACCTTCCCCCCACCCCTCCCTTCTTCCTGGGCTCAACTTCACTCCCGAATTCTCTACCTCCTCCCCCCGAGTGGCACAGGGGAACAGGGAATGGGGGTTGCGGTCAGTTCATCACATGTTGTCTCCACCGCTCCTTCCTCCTCAGGGGCAGGACTCCTCACACTCTTCTGCTTCAGCGTGGGGTCCCTCCCATGGGAGACAGTCCTCCACGAACTTCTCCAACGTGGGTCCTTCCCATAGGCTGCAGTTCTTCACTAACTGCTCCAGCGTGGGCCCCTTCCACAGGGTGCAGTCCTTCAGAAATGGACTGCTCCATCCCGGGTCCCCCACGGGGTCACAAGTCCTGACAGAAAACCTGCTCCAGCGTGGGCTCCTCTCTCCACGGGTCCACAGGTCCTGCCAGAAGCCTGCCCCAGTGTGGGCTTCCCACGGGGTCACAGCCTCCTTCGGGCATCCACCTGCTCTGGTGTGGGGTCCTCCATGGGCTGCAGGTGGATATCTGCTCCACCATTAACCTCCATGGGCTGCATGGGGACAAGCTGCTTCACCATGGTCTTCTCCACGGGCTGCAGGGGAATCTCTGCTCTGGTGTCTGGATCACTTCCTCCCCCTCCTTCTTCACTGACCTTGGTGTCTGCAGAGTTGTTCCTCTCACATATTCTCACTCCTCTCTCTTGGCTGCAATTGTGGAGGATTTTTTCCCCCCCTTCTTAAATATGTTATCACAGAGGAGGTGCTACCACCATCGCTGATTGGCTCGGCCTTGGCCAGTGGCAGGTCCCTCTTGGAGCTGGCTGGCATTGGCTCTATTGGACATAGGGGAAGCTTCTAGTAGCTTCTCACAGAGGCCACCCCTGTAGCCCCCCCCACTACTAAAACCTTGCCATGCAAACCCAATATATGTGAGACTTATGCATACTTGAGTTAGTTTGAAAAAAATACTTACAACACTGGTTCAGTACATTATGTTATGAATGTCTCGTTTGTAATGTCCAAACAATGCTGTATTCCCTTGAGATACTTTCTGTTTTTCACTGTAGTGGGATAACAAACCTGCTAGCTGCCAGTCATGTCCTACTGCTATATATGGCAACGTTAATAGGAAAAGGTACTATTGCTAATTTACAGCAATAAGGAGAAATAAGTATTGTCATGGCTTGCTCTTACTGGCTTATTTTAATAGTGAGTAACCATCATTTCTAGAGATGACATCATTGTTTTTTCCCTGCTGATGGCTAGGAGTAGCTGCATTTTCTTAGGCCTGAATGGAGTCATTGGTAAGTATTTGCCCAGCTGTGTTTTTGGTGGATTTTCTGCCTCCGTTTTTTGCAGCGGGTGTGGTGGGATCCCAACGGGCTGTGCTTAAGGAGAGCAGGAAGCATGCTCCATTTGTGTTTTCATTCTACCTGTGCGCGGAGCATCTGCTTTGATTTAAAGGGCATGTTGTTCCAGTTTCCAGGGCAGTCATTTGCTTGACATTTCAAGAGTGGAGATCGGTGAAGGTGCTTGTGTGTGGTTTGTTCATTCATCAGGAGCTCTGACACTGACATTTAACTGCACCGCACAGCACTTGCTGGAGTTGGACATTAAGCTCTTCAGAAAATATTTCTGGAACAGACCTCTTCTTTACATGGTAGGTCCCTGTCTAGCTCAGGGTGTTGTCACAGATTTTCTTCAATAATTTCCAGCTATAGACTCTTCAGGCTGGATTTGTTTTTTTTGAGCAGCCTTTTAGTTTAAACTGCCTGTTTCACTAATGGCTAGCATAATGAAGGATTACTGTTGTGGGCTTCTACTTTGTGTAAGTGTAGCTCATTGTATGTGTGAAGCTGGAGGATAAGAGATGTTGAGAACTTTATCAAAGAAAGCCTCCTTTACCTCTGTAGTGAGAGACTAATTTGTGCCAGAGCTTAGCAGTAGTGACTGAAGTAAATGAAGCCTTAGGCTGCATGAATTGTACTTTAACCTTTGTTTTTACCTATGGAAATGTAATCAGTAGGTAAGGAAGTATAAGTAAAACTTTAACTACAGGATATTCTGTAACAAAAGATAAGGAAATGTCTCAAGACACAGACAAAAAGGGTGCCTGGAGGCTGTGAGAGTGAATCAGAAGAAGAGAAGACCCCAGACTCCGCAAACAGGATTGGATGAGCAGAAGTGCTATCAGGAAATCAGGTGACCTATAGAGACTATAAAATCCTGTAACAATTGACAGGTGGGATTCCTCTTGAGAGGCACCCAGCTTGAACTGTAACTACTATTCCATATTAAACATATTAGAAGAAGGAACTCTCTTTGATTCTTTTATTAAATGGAACCTAGGGACAAGCCCTATTGGGGTAGCGTCTGCATAATTCCTACCATGGTCTAGGTGGCATCCGCATAATTCCTACAGCACCTTCCAAGTTGTTTTTGAATCATTATGGACTCTACAGTGAATATCTTCCCCTGAAATCTTTGTGTCTTTGATTACATTGCCATTGTATTCACATAGCTAGTATGGGGCTATGTTTTGGATTTGTGCTGGAAACAGTGTTGATAATACAGGGGTGTTTTTGTTATTGCTGAGCAGTGCTTACACAGAGTCAAGGCTTTTTCTGCTCCTCACCCCACCCTATCAGCAAGCAGGCTGGGGGTGCACAAGGAGTTGGGAGGGGACACAGCCGGGATGGCTGACCCCAACTGACCAAAGGGATATTCCATGCCATATGATGTCGTGCTCAGCATATAAAGCTGGGGGAAGAAGGAGGAAGGGGGGACGTTCAGAGTGATGGCGTTTGTTTTCCCAAGTAACTTTTATGCGTGATGGAGCCCTGCTTTCCTGGAGATGGCTGAACACCTGCCTGCCAATGGGAAGTAGTGAAGGAATTCCTTGCTTTGCTTTGCTTGCATGCGTGGCTTTTGTTTTACCTATTAAACTGTTTTTATCTCAACCCATGAGTTTTCTCACTTTTACCCTTCCGATTCTCTCCCCAGTCCCACCGGGGGGAAGGAGCGAGCAGCTGTATCCTGAAGTGTATGTGGGGGGATGATCAAACTGTCATGTTTAGACTATGTATTATATCCAAAAGGTAAAGTAAAATTCATTTTCTTTCTGTTGCAAACAAGGACTTGCAGCCCTAAGTTGTATCCAAAGCATAGGTGGGCATTATAGATTTCAAGATACATAGTCTTTTAAAAATAGAGGTAGAATTTATTGCTGTACTGGAGTATTCAACTCATCTACAGCAGACTAAGACTGTACCATCTAGTTTATTGTATCTTGAGACTGCATAAATGACAACATTGCTATTTTAGGTTTGGGTCAAAAAAAGACATGGACTAAAGAGGAGCTTGTGTCAGTTATGATGGCATGCAGCGTTGGAGGTGTGTGTGAAATGGATGACTTAGGGAGCAGCAATAATGTATTTGTTTGCTAGTCTGATTTTGGTTTTGAGTTTTCAGATAAATGTCGTGGGCATCAAATGCAATTACTGTAATTTTGATTTTTTAAATAGAGTATTAATTCAAACCAAGTTGAGACAGTGGAGGTCCAAAAATGCCCTGCAGTACAACAAGCTCTGTAGAAGGTACAGTTTTTTATTCCATAATGTTACAGTCTCTAAAAGCTCTGGAAAGTTAGCACAGATTCATACAGTATTTATTTATTCAGGAAGATCACGTTTCATATGACATTAGAGACCTGTAAGTAGACAACAGTGGAATACAGAATTCATACACTATGAGAGTTGTGTAAATCGTTATACTCCCTACAGAGCATCAGTTTTCCAATATCAGACTGAAATTGTTCAAAAAATATTATGGCATTTACAGTAACTGGAAAAGCCTTAACTAATTTTATTGTAAGAGCCTGAAAAATGTCAGTTGTTTCCAGGAGAGGGCATTGTTTAACTGAATGAACACTCCAGCCTGCAAATTCCAGTAAAGCCAAATAAATAAATAAAGACAGGAGCAGATGAAAAAAATAATTGTACGAATAGTTTTGGGATCCAGCCCACACTTCTTAATGTGGAAAAATTCCCATGTGTTTCAATTAGACATTCAATATTTTGGTGAGTGGTTTACCTCTGTAAGGATTGCAGGACTGTGCTTGCTGATCACAACACTCTCTCATTACCAAAATACAGCCTTGTGTACCTCAGAACAAGGATCTCTTAGAGCTGAAAAGAATATCACACACAAAAAAAAAGTCATTCTTCAGCATCAGAAGTATGGCGCTTTGGGCATTTATGTATGATTGTTAGGAATTAATTAAAAGTTTTCATCAGTTGGCAATGGCCATGCTTATGTGGTTGGTGCTGTATATTTGGATGAAGTGACAAGCCGAAAATGGTGAGCTCTGTGAGAGGCTCCAGTCTTGCTCAGTGGCTGTTGTTGGGGAATTTTTATGATAGGCCTTGAGGCGAATTAAACACACGTTTGTGCTTAAATATAAAAGAAAAATATAAATGCACACTGCATTGGGCAGAGTCCTACTACCATAAGCGGTTCTACAAGGAGTCTGCAAAGATGCGTCACGAGCTGATGCCTTATATCCACTTGCACCAGCACCAATCCCGTGAGCAGTTGCATGGGGCACCTCAGCCTGGCCAGTGGGTCCATCCCCCAGCCCAGCTCTGCTGCCCAAAGGTGGCCCCTGAGCTTGAGCCCCTGAGCGCTCCCATTCCAGGATGGCTACAAGACAATGCTGCAGCTCTTCCTTATCTCATCACCAAGGGAAACTTCAGTCCCTTGCAGGGAGTCCTGCTGTCTCTGGCATCCCTGCTTCCAGCCAGTTTAACCCCTTCTGCAGTTGGGCCTTCTTGTCCTCCGTGCCAGATCATTCCTCGGTCACAAACTACCACTGCTGAGCAGTTACAATTTGAATTTCCCCTTCACTGTGCTAGACGCAACCCTACGGAGAGCAGCAGAAACATGAGCACCTGCATAAGCTTTCAACAGGATCAGGGCCAGACTGGGAGAAAGGAACAGGACTGCAGTTCCAGATGGCATCAGCTAGTAACTTTAAGTGAATGTATAAATTGGGGACACGGTTGTTGTGTGGCTTGCGGTTAAACAGGTAGGCTGCTGTTGTTAGTGCTGGAAAAGGAACTTTATACCCAACTTTTCCAGCAGTGTTCAGGAAACAAATGTCCTGCCAGTAGAAGGTAAATTGGCAGAGAAATGATAAACAGTTGTTAGCAGTTGCAAACTATACATCTGTTATTGTAAGTGTAAGCAGCAGTTTTACAATACAAAGTTTGTGAATGACTTTGATGATGCAGCGTGCAAATACATTGACTCTGGGTATTCCTCTGAGTGCCATACTCTGAGCAGCATGATCTTCATGCTGCTCCTCATGGATAGAAAGTGAATGGTCTGGATTGGTAACACTATATGTGGCAGTAGCTTAGTCAATGCAACTTCTAGGTGATCATTACTTTGATATTTTCACCAAAAGCAGTTTTAATTTGGCTTGACTTAGGACAAGCAGATAATGAACATCAATGGATATTGATTGCCCAGAGAGAGAATCACCTATTCACGATATCTAGTCTCATTTTGGATTCTGGTTATAAAGCTTCTCATCCACTCTTTATGCCAAGATGAGATCCACAAAGATATTTGGACACCTAGCTATTAGCTATTAGTGTTTTCAATGGAAGCTATATACTTTTGTGCATTTATGGATCAGAGTTATTTTCTGCCTAATTTTTTAAAAAAATATTCTCATTTCAGTTCAATGTCAGGAAAAGTATGCCATGTTTTGGTAGTATCTGGGACTTAAACAAACAAACTGTAGTAATCACACTTGCACATTTTGTACTCTGCATTATCTACTTGTAGACATGTGGAGCCCGTAACTATTGTTATGCTGATAAGCAGCAAAGCTTTTTGATCTTCCCATGTTTTGATAGTCATTGATTACCATATTTCTATCAACGAGACTTTTTTTTTTGCCTTTTTCGCTAACCACCACCAAATCCAGATATTGAAAAATCATCGATGATCATTACTGGTGACTGGTAGCCTGTCTTATGCTTTCCATTGGCCAGCATTCAGGAGACCCAAAGAACTTTTTTCAAGATTGATTATTGCTGCTACAAGTAGAAATGATATGAAATCATTGACAGAGTACTTTTTATTATGTTTTCAGTTGCATTCAGTGAGCTCCTTTACAAAGTGGCTGCTAAGCTCAGGACATGAATTTGGTGTATTAATGTCATGAAAGGATTCCCCTCAGATTTTAAAACTGCTGCAATTCTAAAAAGTAATACTACTTGCTTCTGGGTGGGCCTAAAGTCAAGATCAACAGACCTTTAAAACACAATGCTATCAGAAGCCCGAGCTATTTTATACTACAGATTGCTATAGCAGTATGTTGCTTGTTGTGAAATGCAATCATACGAAAGCAGTGGGTCAGTGTAAGGTGATACTACTAGATTAGCAGTGAATCTCCCATAGCAACTTAATTAGATTCAAATACATGGAGTGATACATTATCCAGTGAGGATGCAGAACAAAAGGTGAAATAGATGGTATTTTGGTTAATTCAGTAGTTTGTGATTTTTTTTCTGTTTTCTGACCTTGAAATTCCATGCCCATAAGTTGACTGAATACTGTTATCTGGAGGTATAAGCCATTTGCTTCTACAGAATAACTATTAGTTATAGAGCAAACAGCTTTTTTTTCTGAGAATTGTGAGGCTGAATAATAATAATCTCAACTGCATGTCAGTACTGTAAAAAATATCTAAAAGAACTTGGACATTCATTGTTTGGAAATGAGTTTTCCAAAATTCAGCTTTTTTCCTCATTGCCCACTGAAACTTTTAAAGTAAGCCTCTGTGATTGCAGTTACAAAATAAATAGTCTGTTCCTTCTAGCTGAAAGGGGATGCCTGAGATGCTTTGTTTGACAGCAGTAGTGATTTTGTGCTCTGTGATTGCACTCACTGTGTTAGAAGAGCTTGATTTGTACACTTATTGCCAGACCTTTTGGGTGCTAAAGCTGTTCCACCCTGGAAACATCTTCACTGCCATCCTTTAGGCAGTGATACATTTAGGCATTTTTCTTTTTCCTGTTGCTTTTGGCCCATGGTACCTGAATGTTTCCCAGCATGCCTGTTTACCTCGGAGAAGAAAAGAATTATTAGGAGGAGATAACAAATAGGAAATTAAAACAGGGAGATAAAATTACTTAAGTAAAGGTGCATGGAAAGCTTGAGGTATCAGTGTGGAGAAGCAGTACTTCGTGCTGCTGGTAGGCACTGGTAGCTGTGGTGCTCTGTGTGCCATGCTTCCTGCGCACCTCGCGTGCAGAAGCTCAAAGATGGAGGGATCACCCCCAGCACGAGGATGGCTGCGGGCCCACTGCATTTTTAGTAGTCTGTCAGAGTGGTGGAATGCAAGGGAAGGTATATATGTGACTGTTGCAGAAGGTTAATTAAAGAAAGTGGAATAATTAAAAATTAACGATCGAGATACTGATCAGCATGGACCTGGTCCTGATTCCTGTCAGCATCCAGGGGCACTGCTGAGGTCAGGGACAACAGGTGCACTGATTGCAGTGGGCCGATAATTGTGTCCCAGAATTTCATCTCATAGAGACCCGCAGGTTAGGTGGGGTCCTTGTTGCTGAAGGTTGTGTGATTTAGGATTATAGAATCATAGAATTATAGAATACCAGGTTGGAAGGGACCTCAAGGATCATCTGGTCCAAACTTTCTTGGCAAAAGCACGGTCTAGACAAGATGGCCCAGCATCCTGTACAGCCGAATCTTATAAGTGTCCAATGTTGGGGAATTCACCACTTCCCTGGGGAGATTATTCCAATGGCTGATTGTTCTCATCGTGAAAAATTTTCCTCATGTGTCCAATCTAGATAATAAACAATTGTCTCTAAATTGTTCTTCCAAAGATATATTGATACAGCTTTTTTTTTTTTTTTTTTTTTTTTTTTACTTGAGTATAGACTTTGTGCAATACTAAGAAAGGACAGAGGTCCCAAAAACGGTGGGAGGGGGGAGGAAGGGGGTAAATTTTTTTTCTTTTAGGGTTAGAGTTAGGTCCCCAAAACTCAAGGCAGTCCCCCAAACCACCCTATATTGTCTGCTGAGTCATACTTAGTTTAACTATTTGCTGGAGCTGGAGAATGGAGAGGGATTTGTGTATCTGAGAACAGATGTGAACACTGAGTTGAAAGATTCAGTATAAAAAGAAACATATTTACCAACTAATAATAATAATAATAATAATAATAATAATAACGAAAAGGAAAATAACAGAGAGAAATAAAACCCAAGAAAGACAAGTGATGCAAATGAAAACAATTGCTCACCACCAACCGACCGATGCCCAGCCAGTCCCTGAGCAGTGGCCCCCCCCCCCCCCCGCCAATCTCTCCCATAGATTTATTGCTGAGCATGACGTCATATGGTCTGGGATATCCCTTTGGTCAGTTGGGGTCAGCTGTCCCAACTGTGTTCCCTCCCAACTTCTTGTGCACCCCCAGCCTACTCGCTGGTGGGGTGGTGTGAGAAGCAGAAAAGGCCTTGATGCTGTGTAAGCACTGCTCAGCAATAGCTAAAACATCCCTGTGTTATTGATGACTAACTATTGCTTATCTTAGGAATACTTGAAAATGATTACTAACTATTAAGCGTCCTCATAGCCTGATAAGAGTTGTTATAGCCTGATAAGAATCAAGGGTCGTTACAGACTGATGAGAGTCGTTATTCTAAATAAAATTACTAAGATAAAATTGGTGGGAGAATCAGCAAAAGGGATGAAAAGAAACAACTGATAAGCCTTAGGTTGTTGCATAAACGGGAAGTGTATAAATATGGACAACTGGTACACTGAGGTGTGCTAGCTTTGTGGACTTGCTCCCTAGCACCCCTTTTTGCGCAAAACAGATAATAAACAAATATCTCGACTCAGTGTGTGAATTGGTCACCGCACACCGGGTATCGGACCCCGCTTTTTGGGACAACATTGTCAACACTGTTTCTGGCACAAATCCAAAACATAGCCCCATACTAGCTACTGTGAAGAAAGTACTTCACCAACTGAATAATCAGTATGGACCCACTAGGAGCCCTGTAAGCCGAGCATTCTTTGCAAAAACTGGGCCTTACGCTCCCCCTTCTGATGAAAGAAAATGTCCACTAACATTACAACCAGGACAACCTGTTATGGTAAACTTACTACAAATTGGGAATGTGCCTATGACTCTAACTAAGCCTCATGGCCCACTTGCTTGGGAAGCTACTGATAGCAGTGGCACAAAACACAGAATAACTACTAGATGGATTTATCCTGTATCATAAAGGGGTAACCTGTTTGGACTTCCCCACCACAACTTTTCTTTCTTTTCTTTTACAGAGTAAATGAATCTACATCGATGGCGACAGCAACAACGGCAGTGTATCCCCACTCATTCTTACTCTTAATTGGGATAAGTATAACCCTTTCAGTGCAAACACAAAATCCTTGGACAGATCTCAACTCTCGCTCCAGCTTAGGTTTTCAATTCAAAATTGATATCGAACATTTTATATTCACCAGCTCAACCTCCTATCAAACTGTCTCCTCACATTTATAACACTAGTCCCTACATAATTAAAAACATAGGGCAACAGCGAGTGTTATTTAACCCATCATGGTCTCTCAAACGAGTAGAACTGTCAATGCAGGTTAATATCTCTACAATTAAACCTACCTGCTCACCATTCCTGGATACATCTTATACAGGATGGTTAGCATGGCTGCATGTATGAACCCTCACCTCTCCAAAACGATCAAGGAGAGATGTGACTGGTGTCTTAGGAACAGAATTAGGAGTAACAAAACAAAATAAGCTCAACAACAAGTAATTTATACAAATTAGACCAACCATTAAAATCTTCTCTATCGGCATTGGGAACTAATCAATGGCTCTTATCTGATATATTACCCCAATGGGAAAGAATCAGTGAGAAAGACCATCAATTAATTGTGAATGCACTAGCTGCAACCCAAATTAATGTCTCTCTCGCTCTTAGCTGTATTCAAGCTCAACTGTGGGTACAATCTGCTGTGGCAGCAATTATGAGAGAAGGTGAAGAAGGCACCTTACCGGCTGAAATTCGAAAAGTAATTTGGGATAATGCAACTAAATTTGAAAGGGAATTCCAATCATGGTGGCAACTAGTTAATTTCACCTACGATCCCACTACCAGTAAACCCACAGCTTTTGTTTTGACAATACGCAATGCTTCGGTATACACCATATACCCAATCATTGCGCTGGGGTTAAATCACAATGGAACTGTACTCCGTCTGTTAGAACATAGAGAATGGGCCCAACAAAACGGGAACAAATGGAAAACCATTGATGTTGATGCATGTGTTGTGCGGGAACAACAGGGATTTATTTGTGAAAGTAATACCATTAAGGCCCAAGACATTTGTCTTGACACTGAACAAAGTATTTGTCATTTTGAAATACATCCTGATGAAACCCCTGAAACTGTACTTGTATATGTTGGAAACGGATGTGTTTGTATGAGAACCCTCTGTGATTCTATATCTATAGACAGCACCACTGTAAATATATATAATCACTCAAATACCTGTATTTGTAATTTTACCAAAATCATAGGATGTGACTTTAACTATTCAGCTCCTGTCACAACTCACCAATTGTTACAATCTAACTATACATCGTATCAAGATCTATTGCCTACCCTCACCAGAATGAATCTTACCTTGGTGAAGAAACTACTACAACATGACGATCTGTGTCAACTGCTAGAATGCGTCCGAAACAATGGACACAAAACTCTAATTACTGTCCATCACAATGCAGAGGAGATACACCATGTCTTGGAAAGAGTAAAGAAAGACGGAGAGCATCACTGGTGGGATACCTTATTTGGGTGGTTCCCAACAGCGACTGGGACACTAAACCAGATGCTACACCCTACCGTGATTTTGTTAACTCTTGTTATACTATGTTTATTGTTATTGAATGTTTTCCTATATGCTAGGGTGTGGGGAAATAGCTAGACAAATAGCATTATTACAAAACCCTCCTCGCATATATAAAATTGCTTAGCCACACAACAAAATCCTAACAATCAAGGGAACCAACCAAAAATTTCCCTCAAAATTACAATTGGAATATAACGTTACTCTGTTTATAGGCACAGAAGCAAGAGGCGACCACACCGCCACTCTGTGAGAAAGAGATGGATTGACTTTAGTCACGGGGTGGATTGTGGTGGTACATCTTCCCCCCCTCTCCTGGACCACTTTACGATCTCAGTAATTCCCGTCAAGACTTGGCCTTTGTGCAATGAGTTTGGCGGTTAAGCGTCCCTTGACCATATCAGGAACTTTTGCATGGCCAAGGTGGGAGTAGCACTGACCGTACCAGGAATAATCAGTCGCCCCCTGACAGCCTTGGAACATATCTTATCTATCTGGGTCGTAACTGGGGCGGATCGGTACGGGTGGATCTGTACCAGCGTCACCAGAATTTTTCAGAACTCCAGTAATTACTGATCCGGATTGTGACGACAGGATGGAAATTTACTGATGACTAAAGTCAATCATCTTGCGACCCTATAAAACAGCAGTACCAAGTGAGTCCCTTTGAGCTCTCCTGGACTGCAGTGGGCTGCGCCAGCATCTCCCTTTGAGTGGGACACCTCTCAGAGTTTGCGAACTTTTAAGTTTGCATAGTAGAGAGGCCTGGCAACAGGACCTGGGCTGAACTCCGCCCCCCCCCCCCCCCCCCCTCCTTGAGGCTCAACCTTCGCCGGTTGAGACAATCATTTGAAGTGAGTATTTCACTGAACTCGAGGGAAATTTTTAACAGGTACATTTATACGCATATTGTGTGTGTGAATCGATTAAAATATTGCAGTAAATCCTATCTAATCACTTTGTAGATGCTAAATTAGCTGATGATTAATTGCTGCTAAATTCCTGTGATTCTCTCTTTAACTGTGAATAGACCTTAAACTGCTGCTAGCTCTTCCCTTCCCTTCCCTTCCCTTCCCTTCCCTTCCCTTCCCTTCCCTTCCCTTCCCTTCCCTTCCCTTCCCTTCCCTTTTCTCCGTTATATATATATTCCATTCATTTAATAAGTAATAGAGTGAACCTTGCCATTGAAATTTGTTAAATCGCACTTTTATACATCTCTATTAAAAATCTCTTTTTGAAAATATCTTTGACGGCGATTCTTTAAGCGACCTAACCACTCATCCGTGACAAGAGAGGAGTGAGAATATGTGAGAGGTGGTGCGTTGTGTGGAGTTATTGGGCACCAAAGCCATCTCAGATCGTGTCACTGCTGCACTTGCACTGCTTCTTATAAGGGTTGTCATCCATTGGTTCAGGTGGTTCCTGCTATAGTAATTCCTATAACATGCAACACAAATCATGGGTTAAAACAATTTAAAGGTATATCCATTACAGTCTCCACTCTTGGTCCCTTTGGACTAGGCCTTAAGTTTTAACATTGCAATGAATTCCTCCTCTTGCCTCTAACTTGGCTAGCAGCGAGAGGTTCCTGCTATAACACCTTTGATATATGGCAGTCACAGCAGTGGTGACATACAGCATCGTGTAATACTGCCATCATACAACTCAAATCATGGATTATTTTCACCCAGGATCAAATTGCCTTGAGGTACACATTGGACAGGTCCTTGAGCAAAAATAATCCCATGAATAGGCTTACCCTTTCCTGAGGAAGGAATAACCCAGACTGTCTTCCCCAGCCAGCTCCTTATATGTACTACAGGGATCTTACCTCCTTCCACAGTGCGCAGGGGTTTTGATTGGGCAGGGCCAGGTCGACTGGCAGATCTCCTAGTGTTAACTAGCCAAGTGGCTTCTGCTAAATGTGTATACCAATGCTTGAATATCCCATCACCCACTGCTCTCAGTGTAGTTTTTAACAGTCCATTATATCGTTCGCTTTTCCCAGAGGCTGGTGTGTGATAGGGGATGTGATATACCCACTCAATGCCATGCTCTTTGGCCCAGGTGTCTATGAGGCTGTTTCAGAAATGAGTCCCATTGTCTGACTCAATTCTTTCTGGGGTGCCATGTTGCCACAGGACTTGCTTTTCAAGGCCCAGGATAGTATTCTGGGCAGTGGCATGGGTCACAGGGTATGTTTCCAGCCATCCAGTTGTCACTTCCACCATTGTAAGCACATGGTGCTTGCCATGGTGAGTTTGTGGGAGCGTGATATAATCAATCTGCCAGGCCTCCCCATATTTATATTTCAGCCATCGTCCCCTATACCAAAAAGGCTTTAACTGCTTGGCTTGTTTGATTATGGCACATGTTTGACATTCATGGATAATCTGTGCAATGGCATCAATAGTCAAGTCCACCCCTCGCTCACAAGCCTATCTATATGTTGCATCTCTTCCTTGATGGCCTGAGGTGTCATGGGCCCACTGAGCTAGAAATAATTCACCCTTATGTTGCCAGTCCAGATCCACCTGAGCCACTTCAATTCTAGCATCCTGGTCCACCTGCTCATTGTTTCCATGTTCTTCAGTGGCCCGACTCTTGGGTACATGAGCATCTACGTGATGTACTTTTACAACCAGGTTCTCTACCCGGGCAGCAATATCTTGCCGTAATTCAGCAGCCCAGATGGGTTTACCTCTGCACTGCCAGCTGATCCGCTTCCATTGCTGTAGCCAACCCCACAGAGCATTTGCCACCATCCATGAGTCAGTATAAAGTACTGGCCATTTTTCTCATTCAGCAATATCTAAAGCCAGCCACCTTCTCCTTCAGCAGTTTCTGCGACTTGTCATGTAGGACTCCACACAGCAGCTTTCCACCTCCCATGCTTTCCCACAATACGACAGGATGCATCTGTAAACAGGGCATATTGCTTCTCATTTTCTGGTAATTTATTGTACAGTGGGGCCTCTTCAGCATGAGTCACCTCCTCTGGCAACACTCCGAAGTTTCGGCCCTCTGGCCAGTCCACGATCATTTTCAGGATTCCTGGGCAGTCGGTGTTTCCCATTCAAGCTCCTTGCATTATCAGTGCGACCCACATACTCCATGTAGCATGGGTTACATGTTGCATAGAGGGGACCCTCCCTTTGAACATCCAACCGAGCACAGGCAATCGAGGTGCCAAAAGGAGCTGTGCTTCAGTACCAATTACTTCTGAAGCAGCTTGAATTCCTTCATATGCTGCTAATATTTCTTTTTCTGTTGGAGCGTAAGGGGCTTCAGATCCCCTATGTCCCCAGCTCCAAAACCCTAGAGGTCGACTTCGAGTCTCTCCAGGCACTTTCTGCCAGAGGCTCCAGGTGGGGCCGTTATCCCTGGCTGAGGTGTAAAGCACTTTTTCACATCTCGTCCTGTCCAGACTGGCCCAAGTGCTACTGCATGAACTATCTCCTGTTTAATTTGTTCAAAGGCTTGCTGCTGCTCAGGGCCCCATTCAAAGTCGTTCTTCTTCCGGGTCACTCAATAGAGAGGGCTTACGATCAGACTATAACCTGGAATATGCATTCTCCAAAAACCCACGACACCTAAGAAAGCTTGTGTTTCTTTTTTGTTAGTTGGTGGAGACATGGCTGTTATTTTGTTGATCACATCCATTGAGATATGATGACGCCCATATTACCATTTTATTCCTAAAAACTGGATTTCCTGTGCGGGTCCTTTGACCTTACTTTGTTTTATAGCAAAACCAGCTTTCAAAAGAACCCGGATTATTCTTCTCCTCTTCTCAAACACTTCCTCCACTGTGTTGCCCCACGCAATGATGTCATCAATATACTGCAGGTGTTCTGGAGCTTCGCCTTGTTCCAGTGCAGTCTGTATCAATCCATGGCAAATGGTAGGACTGTGTTTCCACCCCTGGGGCAGTCGATTCCAGGTGTACTGGATACCCTGTTCCAGTCCACTGTTAGCCTCCACTCTCCGTTAGATTTTTGCACTGGCCATATGGGACTATTAAAGGGTGAATGAGTCTTACTGATCACTCCTTGACTCTCCAGTTGCCAGATCAGCTTATGGATGGGAACCAGGGAGTCTCGATTGGTGCGATATTGTTGCCGGTGCACTGTCATGGTAGCAATTGGCACCTGCTGTTCTTTAACCCTCAGCAACCCCACAACAGAAGCATCCTCTGAAAGACCAGGCAAGCTAGACAGCTATTTAATCTTCTCCATACTCAAGGCAGCTATACCAAAAGCCCACCAGTACCCTTTTGGGTCCTTGAAATACCCTCTCCTGAGGTAGTCTATGCCAAGGATACATGGAGCCTCCGGGCCAGTCACAACAGGATACTTTTGCCACTCATTCCCAGTTAGGCTTACCTCAGCCTCCAACACAGACAGTTCTTGGGATCCTCCCGTCACTCCAGAAATGCAGATGGATTCTGTCCCTTTGTAATCTGATGGCATTAGGGTACACTGTGCACCGGTGTCCACTAGAGTTTTATACTCTCATGGGACTGATGTGCCAGGCCATTGAATCCACACAGTCCAGTAAACCCGGTTGTCCCTTTCCTCTGCCTGGCCAAAGGCAGGGCCCCTCTATTCTTCATCGGAGTCTTCATTACTTGATTTTTGTAACTGCAAAACAGAAGTTCCTTCATCAGGCTCAAAAGTACGATCAGCCCTTCTACTTTGCCCAACGGACACTGGAGCAGTAATTTTCCTGGATGGACGCTTTTTGGCTGTTGTTTTTCCTTGCAGTTCCTGTACCCGAGCTTCTAGTCTCCAGGTAGGTTCACCATCCCACTTCGTCACGTCCTCCTCGTGGTCACGCAGGAAGAACCACAGGGTTGCATGTGGTGTGCGCCACCGGCACCCTTTCCCTTGAAGAGAAAAAGGCTGACTCTTAAGAGCTGAGACCTTGGTTGGTGTGCATGAAGACGACCTGTCCTTCTTGGATTGCTCGGACATTTTTGGGTCAGTTTCTTCACAGCCGAGGTGCAGGCCCACATGGAGGAAGCGAGATTATCTTCGTATTCTCGGAGTTGTCTGGCCAGTCCATCTATAGTTGGTGCCTCCGTGTCTGTCCAGCTCATTATCGCCAAGGTGTGGGTGTATGACGTCGGTGCATTGCATACAAACTTTCGCCACATGGACCACGTGCACCGGATTTCATTCGGGTCTTTGGATACCTGGTCGTCATCCAGGTTGTTATAGGTTACCTCCAACACAGCTAATTCCCTCAGATACTGGATACCTCCCTCAATGGTGGTCCATTTGCTTCGGGAATTTGCAAGTTCTTCCTTGAAGGGATACCTGTCCTTCACACTTGACAGGAGTCGCCGCCAAAGACTGAGGACTCCTGCCTTTTTTCCAATCCCTTTGTCAATGGCCTTATCCTTAGCAAGGGATCCCAGCTGCCGGGCTTCCTTACCCTCTAATTCCTGACTACTGGCCCCAGTATCCCAGCGTTGGAGTAACCAGCTGAGAATTAGCTCGCCTGGTTGATGGCTAAAATCTTTTCGCATATCTCGCAGCTCACTTAGGGATAGGGATCGTGTGGTTTCTGTCTCATTTATGATTTCATTCTCTTCCTCCTCCTGTTCTTGTGACTGCTCTGCTGCAGAACAGGCTGCCTCTTCTGATTCTCCCTCTTGCTCCCTCTTAGGAGAAGCTTCTTCATCCCTTACTAAATGAGTTGACTTCCGCTTCCATTGTTTCTTTTTAGTTATGGGGCGACTGATATAGTATCTGGTTTAGCCCTAGTGTCTGTTGGTATGTTTTCCCTCTCTTCTCCCTGAGGGTGCTGCATAATATCGAGCAGTGTTTGGTAGATGCTGGCCAGGGCCCAGCACAGTGTGGCAAGTTGTGCCTCTTTGGAATAGCCATGGCATTTTTTTTTTCAAGCATTCTATCACTTCATCAGGATCCTGTAGTCGTTCGGGGGTGAAGTTCCAGACTGTCCTGGTTTCGTCTGAGATAGATAGATTTAATTTTCTTCATAGTAGCTGCTATAGTGCTGTTTTTTGGATTTAGTATGAGAACAATGTTGATAACACACTGATGTTTTAGTTGTTGCTAAGTAGTACTTACACTAGTCAAGGCCTTTTTCAGCTTCCCATGCTCTGCCGGGTGCACAAGAAGCTGGGAAGGAGCATAGCCAGGACAGCTGATCCAAACTGGCCAAAGGGCTATTCCATACCATATGATATCATGCTCAGTATATAAACTGGGGGGGGAGTTGGGCAGGGGGCAGTGATCGCTGCTTGGGGACTGGCTGGGCATCGGTCGGTAGGTGGTGAGCAGTTGCATCACTTGTTTTTCCTGGGTTTTGTTTCTCTCTCTCTCGTTGCTTTCCTTTTCATTACAATATTATTACTATTATTATTATTATTATTATTATTATATTTTGATTATTAAACTGTGCATATCTCAACCCCCGAGATTTCTTTCTTTTGGTCTTCAGATCCTCTCCCCCATCCCACCGGGGGGGAGGGTGAGTGAGTGGCTGTGTGGTGCTTGGTTGCCGACTGGGGCTAAACCATGGCACAGACCATTGGAGGTGAGAAGTTCTCTAGATACCTGCCCATATTCTCCCACATGCCGTGCCACCCATGACCATACTATCACGGAGCCTGGGTCATATTTGTAAATTGCTTGTTAACCTTAGACAAAACCAAAGCAATGTTCCTAAGAAATACCAATAGAAGTATTTTAACTACCCAAGGATGTTCAAGGTACTGAGAAGTTATTTTAATGAGGGAGAAAACATCACAGAAGGTGGTGGTGAAGGTGCCATTCTCCATTTCCTCCACAAAAAAAACCTCTTAGAGGAAGAAGTATAATTGTTAATTGTCTCCACGAGGTGGTACCCAAAGTACAGTAATGGCTTCAGTACAAAACCCAAATACCAAATAAAACTCAAGGTCAGTGTTTTAATAACAAATCTCCCAGGCAAAACATCACTAATCACTGCAGAGCACAGCAAACTGCAAAAACCAACAACAATCTTCAACATGTACAACAAAAAAAAAGAACATGGTGCAAATCGGATAAACTAATATCAAGAACAGATGAGTCAATATCATGACCCGCAACTGTTAACAGATATAAATCCCTTCTAATATGCTCTGGTCAATCTGTTATTATCTCGAACCCTTCGAGCCCCATGTTGCACACCAAAAAGGACTGTCATGGTCTAACCCCAGCCAGCAACTAAGCACCACACAGCTGCTCGCTCACTCCTCCCCAGCGGGACGGGGGAGAGAATTGGAAGGGTAAAAGTGAGAAAACTCATGGGTTGAGATAAGAACAGTTTAATAATTGAAATAAAATAATAATAATAATAATAATAAAAAATTGTAATGAAAAGGAAAATAACAGAGAGAAATAAAACCCAAGAAAGACAAGTGATGCAAATGAAAACAGTTGCTCACCACCAACCGACAGATGCCCAGCCAATCCCTGAGCAGCAGCCTCCCCACCAACCTCCCTGCTAGTTTTATTGTTGAGCATGACGTCATATGGTCTGGAATATCCCTTTGGTCAGTTGGGGTCAGCTGTCCCAGCTGTGTCCTCTCCCAACTTCTTGTGCACCCCCAGACTACTCGCTGGTGGGGTGGGGTGAGAAGCAGAAAAGGCCTTGACTCTGTGTAAGCACTGCTCAGCAGTAACTAAAACATCCCTGTGTTATCAACACTGTTTCCAGCACAAATCCAAAACATAGCCCCATACTAGCTACTATGAAGAAAATTAACTCTATCCCAGCCAAAACCAGCATAGCGTGCAGCCCGTGGTGAAGGCCATGGTGACGCAGGCTGTCTCCCTGCAGCCCACAAAGGGCCATACCGGAGCAGGTTTTCTGGCAGGACCTGTGACCCTGTGGGGGACCCATGCTGGAGCAGTCCATTCCTGAAGGACTGCACCCCATGGGAAGGACCCACGTTGGAGAAGTTCATGAAGAACTGCAGCCCGTGGGTGGGACCCCATGCTGGATCAGGGTAAGAGCGTGAGGAGGAAGTGGCAGAGACAACATGTAATGAACTGACCGCAACCCCCATTCCCCATCCCCCTGCGCTGCTCAAGGGGAGGAGGTAGAGAAGTCGGGAGTGAAGTTGAGCCCGGGAGGAAGGGAGGGGTGGCGGGAAGGTGTTTTTTGTTTTGTTCTTATTTATCATTATCCTGCTCTGGTATTAATTGGCAATAAATTAAATTAATTTCCCCAAGTCGAGTCTGTTTTGCCCATGATGGTAATTGCTGAGCGATCTCCCTGTCCTTATCTTGATGGACAAGCTGTTCGTCATATTTTCTCCCACTGTCCAGTTGAGGAGGGGGAGTGATAGAGCGGCTTGGTGGGCACCTGGCAGCCAGCCAAGGTCAACCCACCACATCTTCCTTATTGCTTAATTTCCGATGGGTGATTCATGTGTTCAGTTTAGAGAACTGGCCTGTTTATTTCCTAATTTTGTGAACAGAGATCTATTGATTCCTCCCACAAGTAACATGGCAGTTTGGGCTTTAAACTGTTCAGCAGTGGATCCCAAAAGTTCCAGGCAGGCATTCACTGGCCGTCATCACTGCCTGAAATATGACAGTATTTGGTAGATCCCACCTCTCTCATTAGCACTCTGCCCCAAGCTCCCCGCCCCACATCACCTGCGAAGGGAACAGGGTTGGGAAGGGCAGGGAGCAGGGCAGGGGAAGACCACCAGAGGGGAAGGAAGAACAGGGAGTTTCTTGCACTGCACATTTTCTATTGCAAACACACCTGCTTTCCACTGTTTCAACCCTGCTGAAGCTACAGGGTAGCAGTTTCAACAGTGTGAAAGATCATTAGCATTCAACATCACAGAGCCTCTTCCTCTCACTGACAGTTTAAAGCAGCAGATTTTGCTCTCCCAGAAAAGCATAGTCCTGGGTGAAGGCAGGTATCAAATCTAGGCACATTCTGATATGAGATTAAATGGCCCTGAGCCCTCAGTCCCCTTACCTCCTACTCACACCTCCCCTCTCGCAGGTGTTCTCCACTTTTCCATTCAAACAGCTGATTATAAAACCCACCTATCCCAGCCAAAACCAGCACAGGGTGATTTAAGGTTTCCCCATGTGCATTGTTCTGGCTCACCTGCATGTTTGTTTGCTCCTTGTTTTCCCCCCTTCCTATTCAAAAAAGGAGAGAGACCAGCAGCAGAAGCCAAAGCAGGCCCAAACTGAATTTGCTTGTTATTAAAGGCAATAATCTTTGCATTTACAGGTTCCGTGAATTTGGCATCTGATGAATTGTCCCAGGATGATGTGAAGGTACCAATTTCTCCTTATGCAAGTAGCTACGCTTCGTTTAGGTTGAGAAGCAGCAGCTCCCAGAGCTAACAAATAAATAAGGTGACTAATGCCTGCTGGACAATATTTCCTGCCCATTCCTATCCAGCGGGAATAGTTCTTTATGTCAATGATTATTATTTGAAGGAACCTGTTATGTCATTCTGAGCTGAAAAGCTGGGTTGCAGAAGCAAGCTCTGCTTTGTGACCGGAAAGCTCTTGTGTGAAAGTCTTTGTGTTTTGATCCTTAGTCCCTTCAGGGAGCCTGTGGCTCAGCTGCCAGTCTGGGGGGAACAAAACCTGTCTCCTGCATGGACAAGCTTTATCCTTGAGACAGCATGATTCATTATATCTGAGGAGTCGGTCTCTGAAAGAGACCCTTTGGGTAACTGTGAGGACTTTAACTGGGAAAAATGCTTGATTTAGAAGTACGGCAGTTGCCATTGTCTTTTACATGGAGGGATCTAACAGCTTTTGGGGGAGAACAGTATTTGTGAGAAATCCCGTTATGGTTAGTTAGCTGTATTTGATCCCTATTCTTATATTCTGCTTTTTATTTATATGTATCTGTTTACAAAACCAGAAAATATTTGTCTCAGTGTTTTTTATCACCTTTTAAATCAGGAGCTTGATTATTAGCTCAACTGGGTATGAAGCTAAAATAATGATTTAGGTTGAGAGAAAAAATCTGGTAAAATCTGGCAAATCTGGTAAAGGTAATATCTTCTCCATAGCCAATGACTATTCATTTTTAATAACATTTGAATTTGGGGGAATGTTGGTGGACTGCTACTTCTGTTAGATCATTATCATAAAAGTGATGACCTCTTTAGTATTATTTTTTTTAATTGCCAGCTGTGCAGAAGATTGACCATTTGTTTGGGATCCACATGTTGCTATTGTAATCTGTGTCATCTCAAAATTATATCTCTACGGTATGCATGCATTTTGGAGTCTATGTTGAAAATGTGCTTTGGGGCAGAGTGTGATAGCTCATGAATCTTGCTGGGGGGGAAAGGTTCTGGTATCATATTGACTGTCTCTTGTTTTGAGCTAGCAGAAAGGCCATAGTTCACTCTATAAGAATGAACTGACCTATGATATTTCTACAGGTATGAACAGCTCAGGCATTACAGAAGGAACCATTTAGAAATGTATTGCTTTTTCCTCCAAGACACTGTTTATTGGCTAGTCAGGGTACAGCTAAACTTCGTAAGGGAAGAACAGGCTGAAAACTGGAGTTTGCATGGAAAGCAAGATATAGTTTGGTCTCTTCTTCGATTATGTTTACAGTTTGAGCCCATAGGGTCAGCTTTATAATTCATGTTCGTATCTTAGAGTCTAGGAGTGGCATGCTGTATCTGTTGCCTTTATTAAAATGGCTAAAATGAAGTGACTGCTGCTTGATAGTATTTGAAATGAATTCTGAAAGCCTATAGCACAGCTTGCAACTAAGCACAAATGCAACTATTTGTCTTCAAAGGTCTAGCTCAAGTTTTCTGTTTCTAGCCTTTCTGAGACTCTGTGGTTCCTTCTAAAGAAAATGAAGATCATGTCCTGTTGGGCATAGGTGAGAAATACTTAATAATTTTAACTTCCAAAAAGCTATTGATATATACTGTGATACCAAATACACACAAGGCAGTTTCTTTAAAAAAGGTGAAGGTCATTGACATTGCAGCATAGCTTGGCAAAAGATCAAATCAGTTATATGTGTCAGAGAGGGAACCTCTTTCAAAGCGCTTCTAGTATAGATAGGTAGTGTATCCAACTGTATCGTGATGCCCTAGGATTTATCAGTAGTATATTAACTGTTGTAGGAATAACACTCTTGAAAATAATTTTTGATAGAGCTAACATATGTGACTGAAGATTAAATGAAGCATGTAGAAATGTTTAGATGCTGCAGTGGTGTGTTGTGGGGCTGGTAGAATATAGCCAATTGCACTACACAGTACATCTAGAGAATGAAGCTCAGATGGAAAGATGAGTATTTTCAAGTTTGGGAAAAGCTCCAATAACAACATGCAAACATAGGCTCATACAAAGCAGAGCAAGGAGGAAAAAGACAATGAGTAACTAAGCTCTGCCAGTGAGAGCTGCTGTGCCAGGCAGAGAGCGTCAGGCTGGCATCGCTTGCCTGTGGTCCAGTGCTGAGCTCAGAACAGAGAAGCCCAGATGGTGGCATTCAGACAGACCATATGCAAACTTTGATGAATGCAAAATGAAGAGTCGCTCTGTGTGTGTGGAAAGGGAGGGGATATACATGTATGAATGGGGTGTTATATGTTAGAGGGAAATGAGCTGATGTAAATTCAGAGGCACAGTTGTAAGATAAGAACCTGGCAGATTATTTTAATAATGTCATTAAAATAATAATCTAGTTCTCTATTTTTCTAGTCATTGTTATGTCAAATGCCTGTACTTCAACCATTTCATCATGCTTGTCTCACTCTCCCATCCAAGAACACAGGAGCTGCATAAGGGAATTGGGATTAGTAGCAAAAATATTAGTATGTATGGTTATTCTGACTTCAGTGCTTTTGCACGTAGCACAGAGTATCAGTCCTTGCCTTGCACAAAAATGTAGTGCATGTACATGAGATGTTAGTGTCCATGCGATCAAATCTCTTTTGTCAAGCAAGACCAAAGTATTGGACTGCACCTGAGCATAGGAGGGTGTGGAGCCATTGGGGAGTGATTATGGTTTGCTAATCTGAAGCCATATCTGCTCCAGTCTCAGCTCCAGTCTCAGCTCCAGTTACACCATCTGGAGGGAATACAAGGTAGCTTAAAAGCTGGCAGAGTGGAAGTTCTCTACCGTGAAATTATAGCTGATATTTCTTTTTCTTACCCCTGAAATGTCTTTTCCTTCTAAGGCATCATTTACGCAGCGCTGCTTGTGACAGCTGGGAGAGGAACCAGGCCCTCTGGCTTCAGACCAGCTCAGTCTCCTCTCTGATGCTTGGATGGGCAGCTGCAGCAGATTCTGGGTCCTCTGCAGGGAACAAGCAAATGACTTGGGCCACGGTTCATACTATTAGTTAGGAGTGGTAGAATGTAGACTCTCAGAGGAGCTTTTAGGTGAAAAAACGGTGTATTTGCATACAACTTGGAACCAGATTTAGGTGCTTAAGAATTTATTTAAACATATTTTCTTAGACATATTATGTATGTATAAAGTAAAATTATAAATATGTATATAAATGTGTAGATATACATATATCTGTACATCTATATGTTTATAGATACCTTTTGTCCTGAGCACAGGCTCGGCTTATACTAAACTAAGAAAAGTTACCTGATGTACTTTTTATCTGAAAAAGAACTAACCCTCTATCTCTTCCCTGAATTCTAATTACCTTGTAGTACATTTAAGAAGTTGACTTGTTTGTGGAGAAACTGCAGCAAAGTCTGTTCTGCTTATTTTAGAAGTAAGTCACTGTAACTGAAAATGTGCTCAACCTGTGTAAGGACTGGAGCATGAACTTGCTGCTGGCTGCACCATGGGCTTTTCTCACCCATCTCCCAGTTGAGTACTCAACTTGGCTGAAATGCTCATAACATAGACATCCAATGGGATCCATCCTAGTACAGGTGATGGGGAGCCCAACCAGAGGAGAGGCACTGCTGGACCTGTGCTCACTAATGCAGAACTTATTGGAGAGGTGAAGACTGGAGGTAGCCTGGGCTGCAGCGATCATGCCCTGCTAGAATTCTCAATCTTGAGAGGTACAGGACCAGTAAAAAGTAGAGTCAGGACCCTAAACCTCAGAAAGGCAAACTTTCGGCTGTTTAGGGCTGCTAGTGTGTGGGGTCCCTTGGGAAACTGCCCTCAGAGATAAAGGAGCGAATGAGAGCTGGGAGATATTTAAAGACATTTTTCTTAGGGCGCAAGAGCTCTCAATCCCAATGTGCAAGAAGTCGGGCAGGGGAGGCAGGAGGCCAGCTTGGCTAAGTCAAGACCTTGTAGCCAAACTAAAAGATAAAAACAATATGCATAGGCAGTAGAGGCAGGGATACACATCCTGGGGAGATTATAGGGATATGACCCGGGAGTGCAGGGAGGGGATCAGGAAAGCCAAGGCACAGCTGGAGCTGAACTTGGCTAGGGACGTGAAAAATAACAAGAAGGGTTTCTTCAGGTACATAGGACAACAAAGGAAGATGAAAGAAACTGTACCCCCCATGATGAGCGAAATGGGAGACCTGGCTACAACCAACATGGAGAAGGCTGAGGTACTCAACAACTTTTTTTGCCTCGGTCTTCGCTGGCAAGTGCTCTAGCCACGCTGCCCAATTCACAGAATCCAAAGGCAGGGACTGAGAGAATGAAGTATCGCCCACCATAGGAGAAGATCAGGTTCGAGACCATCTAAGGAACCTGAAGGTGCACAATAGTCCATGGGACCTGATGAGATGCATCCGCGGGTCCTGAGGGAACTGGCAGATGAAGTTGCTAAGCCGCTATCCATCGTATTTGAGAAGTCGTGGCAGACTGGTGAAGTTCCCAGTGACTGGAAAAGGGGAAACATAACCCCCATTTTTAAAAAGGGAAAAAAGGAAGACCCGGGGAACTACAGGCCAGTCAGTCTCACCTCTGTGCCTGGGAAGATCATGGAGCAGATCCTCCTGGAAACTGTGCTAAGGCACATGGAAAACAGAGAGGTGATTGGTGACAGCCAACATGGCTTCACTAAGGGCAAATTGTGCCTGACAAATTTGGTGGCCTTCTACGATGGGGTTACAGCATTGGTGGATAAGGGAAGAGCAACTGATGTCATCTACCTGGACTTGTGCAAAGCGTTTGACACTGTCCCGCACGACATCCTTGTCTCTAAATTGGAGAGACGTGGATTTGATGGGTGGACCACTCGGTGGATGAGGAATTGGCTGGATGGTCGCACTCAAAGAGTTGCAGTCAACAGCTCGATGTCCAAGTGGAGATCGGTGACAAGTGGGGTCCCTCAGGGGTCTGTATTGGGACCAGTGTTATTTAACATCTTTGTTGGGGACATGGACAGTGGGATTGAGTGCACCCTCAGGTAGTTTGTGGATGACACGAAGCTGAGTGGTGGTGTTGATACTCTAGAGGGAAGGGATGCCATCCAGAGGGACCTTGACAGGCTTGAGAGGTGGGCCCATGCGAACCTCATGAAGTTCAACAAGGCCAAGTGCAAGGTCCTGCACTTGGGGTGGTGCAGTCTCAAACATGGATACAGGCTGGGCAATGAGTGAGAGAGAGAGCAGCCCTGCGGAGAAGGACTTGGGGGTACTGGTGGATGAAAAACTGGATGAGTCATCAATGTGCGCTTGCAGCCCAGAAAGACAATCATATCATAGAATCATCATAGTCCAACCGTTAAGCTATCACTGCCAAGTCCACCACTAAACCATGTCCTCGAGCATCACATCTACCCTTCTTTTAAATACCTCCAGGGATGGGGACTCAACCACTTCCCTGGGCAGCCTGTTCCAATGCCTGACTACCCTTTCGGTGAAGAAGTTTTTCCTAATATCCAACCTAAACTTCCCCTGGCACAGCTTGAGGCCATTTCCTCTCATCCTATCGCTTGTTACTAGGGAGAAGAGACCGACCCCCACCTCGCTACAGCCTCCTTTCAGGTAGTTGTAGAGAGCAATAAGGTCTCCCCTCAGCCTCCTCTTCTCCAGACTAAACAACCCCAGCTCCCTCAGACGCTCCTCATAAGACTTGTGCTCTAGACCCTTCACCAACTTCATTGCCCTTCTTTGGACATGCTCCAGCACCTCGATGTCCTTCTTGTAGTTAGGGGCCCACTACAAGATATCCTGGGCTGCATCAAAAGGAGTGTGGCCAGCAGGTCGAGGGAGGTGATTCTCCCCCTCTACTTGGCTCTCATGAGACCCCACCTGGAGTACTATGTTCAGTTCTGGGGCCCCCAGCATAAGAAAGACATGGACCTGTTGGAGCAGGTCCAGAGGAGGGCCAAAAAAATGATCAGAGGGCTGGAATACCTCTCCTCTGAAGAAAGGCTGAGAGAGTTGGGATTGTTCAGCCTGGAGAAGAGAAGGCTCCAGGGAGATCTTATAGTGGCCTTCCAGTAATTAAAGGGGACCTACGGGAAAGATGGGGAGGGACTCTTTATCAGGGATTGTAGTGATAGGACAAGGGGTAATGGTTTTAAAGTGAAAGAGGGTAGATCTAGATTAGATATTAGGAAGAAATTCTTTACTGTGAGGGTTGTGAGGCACTGGAACAGGTTGCCCAGTGAAGCTGCGGATGCCCCCTCCCTGGAAGTGTTCAAGGCCAGGTTGGATGGGGCTTTGAGCAACCTGGTCTAGTGGAAGGTGTCCCCCCCCCATGGCAGGGGGGTTGGAACTAGATGATCTTTAAGGTCCCTTCCAACCGAAACCATTCTATTATTCTATGATTTTGCCGTCGACCTCAGCAGGGCCTGGAGGGCCAGTCAGCACAGTGTGTGAGATCTGAGGGAGTTGATGTGTTATGTGGAATGAGTGGGCTATCAATCAGGTGTGCAATAAAAGGTGGAAGTGGGGAATGACAAAGGATGGAAATAGAGTTTGGTGACAACTAGAAGTTTATAAATTGACTTAAGCTGATTTTATTGGTTTATTTGAATGTAAAAATCAGTATATGTTCTAACCTGACTCTTATAATCATATTGCTAAATGTCATAGTTTTATTACCCGGGATTGTTTTAAACTGTGCTTTAAAAAATTGTTTGCTTGGCAGTGTTGTTAAATGTAAATCAAAGATGACTTTTAAGAGTGAGAATGTGAGTGCTCTTTGAATTGGGTGTCTTTGAATTGGTATAAATTCCCCTGCTTCTGCTTCTCACTTCTTTTTCCACATGGTTCTTGCTTTTAGAAACCTTTACCAAAAATCAGTCTTATCATGGTGGCTCCTGGAAGAGGTCTCCTGTTCCTGCTCTCTGTTTTCTTCCCCAGCCTGCCCTTTCAAGCATATTGACTGTTCTGGAAAATCTAACCCTCAGTTTTTCTTCCAAGGAAATATAGCTTTTTTTTTTTTTTTTTCTTTCCCTAAACTTCAGAAAGGCAGGATGTTAATTTTCCAAAATATTTTCCCTGCTCTCCTAGTTACAGTGCCAGTGACCTAGTGGTGTCTGTCTAATCTATTGTTTGCTCTGCTCGCAGTGAAAAAGTTCTGCAAGCCGCGTTTTGTGCTTTGAGAGATAAAAATACCGATGCCAAATTTTTGGCAGTTCTCTGTATGTGACCAGGCAGCTACAAAACATTTTTAGTAAAGTCTGTCCTTTGATTTTCATAGTTCCACAGAAATCTCAGTTTAACCACAGATCAGTTTAAGGAACAGTGCATAATGATCATCATCTCTGTGTAAAACAGTAGGGCTGCACTGTAATCTGCAGAAAATCTGGTTTCAATGTTGCTGTTTTGTTCTTCTTTAATTAGATTTCCTTACTGTGGCTGGTAAGACTTTAAAAGGGGGGTTTTTGGGGTTGTGGTTTTTTTTTTGTTTGTTTTAAGATGGAAAAAAGCATGGTCCTGCTGTCTGGAGTCCTGCCTTTACACAGCTTTTGTTAGGTCTGTAAAATGATTAGGTCTTCTACTGATTGAGGTCAGATCTTTCGCTCCTTTTTTTTTTTTTGTTCATTTGCTTTTTGATTTTGATGGGCAGAATATTTGCATTTGGAAGCATTCAAGTCAAGCGTGCCTGTTTTGACATTCAGACTACAGGAAACGATTTTATGGTTATTGATAGATAAAACTGGAAGTTATATATTAAGTGTTGCCTATTTGAGAGTTATGAGAGTCCTGTGATTAAGGCTTTTGTGTTTGTGGTCATTTTTGTCTTTTCCTGGCAGCTTTCAATCCTATCTTTCCTTTATGCGTGCTTTGAGAGAGGTTGGGTGATCCAGACGCAGTATGTCTAGTCCAGGAGCTTGCAGACTTTTACTTCAGTTTCTGCTCTGTTATGAATTTACAATATGGCCTTGGGCATGTCATTTATCTTTTCCCTGTGTCTCAGTTGTTCATCTGAAATGAGGAAGACCATAGAGAATGAGGTGAGAAAGAGGCACTGCAATACTTAGATGACTGTAGATGTGCAAATACTCAGACTGGTTGTGCTGAAGAGGTTCTGGAAGGTCAGTTTGTGGTAGAAGGAGGCTTTTTTTAAAAACTCTGTTTTAGTCAAAAGGTAGGTGGTCTGAAAATTGCAGAGAAAAATAGTAGCTGAAGAAAACTGCAGAGTTATTGCTGCAGCTAATGACTGCGGCAGTTGTACTCTGCCCTTTTTCACTGCAGTTCTCAGATCTTTATGTTGCTACTTTTACTTTTGCAAAACCTTTGCATGGTTCCTTGCACCTTGCAGAAGAAAGGCTTAACTTGGGGCTGATCTGTCAGAGTCCTGCCAGAAACAACCTTTAAACAGCATATAGCTGGTTCTAGTTTATTTCAGTAAATAAAACACATTCTCATTTGTTTGTACTGTCTATAAATGTCATGGTTTAACCCCAGCCAGCAACTAAGCACCACACAGCTGCTTGCTCACTCCCCCTCCCTGGTGGGATGGGGGAGAGAAGTGGAAGAGTAAAAGTGAGAAAACTCATGGGTTGAGATAAAGACAGTTTAATAATCGAAATAAAATAAAATAGTAGTAGTAGTAGTAACAACAACAACAATAATAATAATAATATACAAAGCAAGTGATGCACAATGCAATTGCTCACCACCTGCTGACCGATGCCCAGCACGTCCCCAAGCAGTGGTCCCCCCCTCCTGGCCAACTCCCCCCAGGTTATATACTGAGCATGACATCATGTGGTATGGAATAGCCCTGTGGCCAGGGTCAGCTGTCCTGGCTATGCTCCCTCCCAGCTTCTTGTGCACCTGGCAGAGCATGGGAAGCTGAAAAGTCCTTGACTAGTGTAAGCACTGCTTAGCAACAACTAAAACATCAGTGTGTTATCAACACTATTCTCATACTAAATCCAAAACACAGCACTACACCAGCTACTAGGAAGAAAACCAACTCTATTCCAGCTGAAACCAGGACAATAAACAACTAAATATTGAAGATTGCTGAATATTTGAGAGCTACAGAAGATGTGGGAAGTAAAATATTACTGGGATGTGAGCCTGAATTGAGCTTAAATAAAAAGTCATGGAGAAATCTAGAAGAAGCGTTAGGCACTAAAACAAGCTTGTTCTTGTTTCTTGGAGTTTCCTCCACTCTTGATTTTCTGAAACATTATAATTCAAGTTAACCTCAGAAGGAAGACAAAAAGAAAAATGAACACATTACAAACGTGCTGTCTGGCTTCCCTAAGCTTGTCCTCCTCCTCTGCCTAAAATCCAAAACGAATTTGCTCAACAAAATAGTCCTTCAAAAAGAGGCTCTCTTTTTCTGATGTTTAAATAAGCTCTTTTGCCTGTCTTCTGCCCAGTCTCATTTCATGCTAACATAAATAAACAGTCTGGGATATATCTAATGTCAAGTTACTCTTTAAATGTGAAATATATTCCAGAAATACATTGTGAAGAGAACAGTCATAGTCTTGAAAGTGCACATATGAACATATTTCTCAGCTTTCTTCCTCCTTGAGAGGCAGCCCTTCCCTTTAAATCTTCCCTGAAACACGGAAAATTGGATTTTTAACGAGATTGGTCTTTGGTGAATTTTTTGGCAGTGCAGGCTGCCAGCATAAGTGTAGACTCAACAACCAAGTCTTTGGCGAAACTTCAGTATGAATGAGGTCCAATTCAAACTTGGGTTTGCTTTCATGTAAGGCCATGTGCATTCTCAGTGTTACTGGGGCTTGTACAGGCCTCCATGGAGCAGAAACCAGGAAGAAGTTTTTATTGACTCTCGCCCTTAGTTTTCAAACTTTTGCAAATAAACTCAAGGGACCTTTTCATCAGGGTATGAGACAAACAGCAACGAGCTTTCCGTCCACATTTGTACTGCATATCCTATTTACTCTTTTGATGTGAATAGATACTGGACAAGAAGAGCATTTAGGCAAATTATCTCTTTATGTACTTTGTTGGAAGTGCTTAGTGGTTGTTTCAAGAGTCAGGGCATACTGACCACTGTCATGTGAAAGTAGTATTAATGAGCTTGTTATCCCAAACCACATCAGGTGAATTGTGCTGGTGAAAAAAAGGGAAAAAATCTGCAGTCATGAACCAGACTTCAGAAAGCTCTGAGTCAGAGGAATGCTGTGAAATCATAACAGTGGGACAGTAAACAGGCCAACATGTTAAGAGATTTGGACAAAGGCTGAGATAATGCAATGTATATGTCCACTGGCTCTTTGGAGCTACACTGAGTCAGAATTGGGCAGGGGTCATGTTTTGTCTCAGTTTTATAAACTCTGAGCCCTTCTTCATCCCAGTCTCTTGAGTGTTCTCCAAGGATTTTGCAGTACTAGTATAGTTTATGCAAAGCTATTTCTCTTAAATCTTTAAAGGTAAATTGCTCCTTTATCAAAGAAACAAAATTTAAGTACCACCACTTACAAACAGTTGCTTTTCAAAAGTAATAAGTATTGCTTAATAGCTCTTTGTAGGATCATCACTCATTGAATATCACGAACACGATATTTTTAGCATGAAAATGTTATTCTCGTTACAGCTGTTCTAACTGTAGATGTCATCCTGGTTTTAAAGAAAACATTAAAAGAACAGCCTTAAAAATTAATTTCATAGTTCGCATTGTAATTAGAAATATACCTGCAGGGGAATAGTTAAAGAGTTAGATATTAATTTAGATTATATGGTCTATTCTCAGTCTGGATGGTTTACAACACTGTGATTCCATGTGCACTGTCTGGGATTATTAAAAGGATACATCCATGTGGAAGTAAATGCAGTGGAGCATAAAAACACTTGGACCGGCAGTCTAGCTTAAAGCAATCCACAATGCAGTGCACACAAATTGACTCTGCTTCTTCTGTAGCCTGCTGTGACTCTGGAGTGTTTCAATAAACTCGGATGTCTATGTAGAACGTCTTTTTCCAAGATGGGTAGGGTAGCCTGCCGCTCTCACCAGGGTGTCTCTGAAGGCAGCAGCTGTTCACAGGCTAGTGTCCAAGAAACTGTAAAAATAAGTCAACAAAAAATTGACCCAAATTTATAGTACCACATTGTTATTTTTTATTTTTCATTAATATTTCTGGTGTCTGTCTACACAGCATCTATAGGAGACACTCATTACAGAAGAAGGGGGCTCTAGTGTAGGTGGGTTTTATAATCAGCTGTTTGAATGGAAAAGTGGAGAACACCTGCGAGAGGGGAGGTGTGAGTAGGAGGTAAGGGGACTGAGGGCTCAGGGCCATTTAATCTCATATCAGAATGTGCCTAGATTTGATACCTGCCTTCACCCAGGACTATGCTTTTCTGGGAGAGCAAAATCTGCTGCTTTAAACTGTCAGTGAGAGGAAGAGGCTCTGTGATGTTGAATGCTAATGATCTTTCACACTGTTGAAACTGCTACCCTGTAGCTTCAGCAGGGTTGAAACAGTGGAAAGCAGGTGTGTTTGCAATAGAAAATGTGCAGTGCAAGAAACTCCCTGTTCTTCCTTCCCCTCTGGTGGTCTTCCCCTGCCCTGCTCCCTGCCCTTCCCAACCCTGTTCCCTTCGCAGGTGATGTGGGGCGGGGAGCTTGGGGCAGAGTGCTAATGAGAGAGGTGGGATCTACCAAATACTGTCATATTTCAGGCAGTGATGACGGCCAGTGAATGCCTGCCTGGAACTTTTGGGATCCACTGCTGAACAGTTTAAAGCCCAAACTGCCATGTTACTTGTGGGAGGAATCAATAGATCTCTGTTCACAAAATTAGGAAATAAACAGGCCAGTTCTCTAAACTGAACACATGAATCACCCATCGGAAATTAAGCAATAAGGAAGATGTGGTGGGTTGACCTTGGCTGGCTGCCAGGTGCCCACCAAGCCGCTCTATCACTCCCCCTCCTCAACTGGACAGTGGGAGAAAATATGACGAACAGCTTGTCCATCAAGATAAGGACAGGGAGATCGCTCAGCAATTACCATCATGGGCAAAACAGACTCGACTTGGGGAAATTAATTTAATTTATTGCCAATTAATACCAGAGCAGGATAATGATAAATAAGAACAAAACAAAAAACACCTTCCCGCCACCCCTCCCTTCCTCCCGGGCTCAACTTCACTCCCGACTTCTCTACCTCCTCCCCTTGAGCAGCGCAGGGGGATGGGGAATGGGGGTTGCGGTCAGTTCATTACATGTTGTCTCTGCCACTTCCTCCTCACGCTCTTACCCTGATCCAGCATGGGGTCCCACCCACGGGCTGCAGTTCTTCATGAACTTCTCCAACGTGGGTCCTTCCCATGGGGTGCAGTCCTTCAGGAATGGACTGCTCCAGCATGGGTCCCCCACAGGGTCACAGGTCCTGCCAGAAAACCTGCTCCGGTATGGCCCTTTGTGGGCTGCAGGGAGACAGCCTGCGTCACCATGGCCTTCACCACGGGCTGCACGCTATGCTGGTTTTGGCTGGGATAGAGTTAATTTTCTTCATAGTAGCTAGTATGGGGCTATGTTTTGGATTTGTGCTGGAAACAGTGTTGATAACACAGGGATGTTTTAGTTACTGCTGAGCAGTGCTTACACAGAGTCAAGGCCTTTTCTGCTTCTCACCCCACCCCACCAGCGAGTAGTCTGGGGGTGCACAAGAAGTTGGGAGAGGACACAGCTGGGACAGCTGACCCCAACTGACCAAAGGGATATTCCAGACCATATGACGTCATGCTCAACAATAAAACTAGCAGGGAGGTTGGTGGGGAGGCTGCTGCTCAGGGATTGGCTGGGCATCTGTCGGTTGGTGGTGAGCAACTGTTTTCATTTGCATCACTTGTCTTTCTTGGGTTTTATTTCTCTCTGTTATTTTCCTTTTCATTACAATTTTTTATTATTATTATTATTATTATTTTATTTCAATTATTAAACTGTTCTTATCTCAACCCATGAGTTTTCTCACTTTTACCCTTCCAATTCTCTCCCCCGTCCCGCTGGGGAGGAGTGAGCGAGCAGCTGTGTGGTGCTTAGTTGCTGGCTGGGGTTAGACCATGACAGTCCTTTTTGGTGTGCAACATGGGGCTCGAAGGGTTCGAGATAATAACAGATTGACCAGAGCATATTAGAAGGGATTTATATCTGTTAACAGTTGCGGGTCATGATATTGACTCATCTGTTCTTGATATTAGTTTATCCGATTTGCACCATGTTCTTTTTTTTTGTTGTACATGTTGAAGATTGTTGTTGGTTTTTGCAGTTTGCTGTGCTCTGCAGTGATTAGTGATGTTTTGCCTGGGAGATTTGTTATTAAAACACTGACCTTGAGTTTTATTTGGTATTTGGGTTTTGTACTGAAGCCATTACTGTACTTTGGGTACCACCTCGTGGAGACAATTAACAATTATACTTCTTCCTCTAAGAGGTTTTTTTTGTGGAGGAAATGGAGAATGGCACCTTCACCACCACCTTCTGTGATGTTTTCTCCCTCATTAAAATAACTTCTCAGTACCTTGAACATCCTTGGGTAGTTAAAATACTTCTATTGGTATTTCTTAGGAACATTGCTTTGGTTTTGTCTAAGGTTAACAAGCAATTTACAAATATGACCCAGGCTCCGTGATAGTATGGTCATGGGTGGCACGGCATGTGGGAGAATATGGGCAGGTATCTAGAGAACTTCTCACCTCCAATGGTCTGTGCCATGGTTTAGCCCCAGTCGGCAACCAAGCACCACACAGCCACTCACTCACCCTCCCCCCCGGTGGGATGGGGGAGAGGATCTGAAGACCAAAAGAAAGAAATCTCGGGGGTTGAGATATGCACAGTTTAATAATCAAAATATAATAATAATAATAATAATAATAATAGTAATAATATTGTAATGAAAAGGAAAGCAACGAGAGAGAGAGAAACAAAACCCAGGAAAAACAAGTGATGCAACTGCTCACCACCTACCGACCGATGCCCAGCCAGTCCCCAAGCAGCGATCACTGCCCCCTGCCCAACTCCCCCCCCAGTTTATATACTGAGCATGATATCATATGGTATGGAATAGCCCTTTGGCCAGTTTGGATCAGCTGTCCTGGCTATGCTCCTTCCCAGCTTCTTGTGCACCCGGCAGAGCATGGGAAGCTGAAAAAGGCCTTGACTAGTGTAAGTACTACTTAGCAACAACTAAAACATCAGTGTGTTATCAACATTGTTCTCATACTAAATCCAAAAAACAGCACTATAGCAGCTACTATGAAGAAAATTAAATCTATCTATCTCAGACGAAACCAGGACAGTCTGGAACTTCACCCCCGAACGACTACAGGATCCTGATGAAGTGATAGAATGCTTGAAAAAAAAAATGCCATGGCTATTCCAAAGAGGCACAACTTGCCACACTGTGCTGGGCCCTGGCCAGCATCTACCAAACACTGCTCGATATTATGCAGCACCCTCAGGGAGAAGAGAGGGAAAACATACCAACAGACACTAGGGCTAAACCAGATACTATATCAGTCGCCCCATAACTAAAAAGAAACAATGGAAGCGGAAGTCAACTCATTTAGTAAGGGATGAAGAAGCTTCTCCTAAGAGGGAGCAAGAGGGAGAATCAGAAGAGGCAGCCTGTTCTGCAGCAGAGCAGTCACAAGAACAGGAGGAGGAAGAGAATGAAATCATAAATGAGACAGAAACCACACGATCCCTATCCCTAAGTGAGCTGCGAGATATGCGAAAAGATTTTAGCCATCAACCAGGCGAGCTAATTCTCAGCTGGTTACTCCAACGCTGGGATACTGGGGCCAGTAGTCAGGAATTAGAGGGTAAGGAAGCCCGGCAGCTGGGATCCCTTGCTAAGGATAAGGCCATTGACAAAGGGATTGGAAAAAAGGCAGGAGTCCTCAGTCTTTGGCGGCGACTCCTGTCAAGTGTGAAGGACAGGTATCCCTTCAAGGAAGAACTTGCAAATTCCCGAAGCAAATGGACCACCATTGAGGGAGGTATCCAGTATCTGAGGGAATTAGCTGTGTTGGAGGTAACCTATAACAACCTGGATGACGACCAGGTATCCAAAGACCCGAATGAAATCCGGTGCACGTGGTCCATGTGGCGAAAGTTTGTATGCAATGCACCGACGTCATACACCCACACCTTGGCGATAATGAGCTGGACAGACACGGAGGCACCAACTATAGATGGACTGGCCAGACAACTCCGAGAATACGAAGATAATCTCGCTTCCTCCATGTGGGCCTGCACCTCGGCTGTGAAGAAACTGACCCAAAAATGTCCGAGCAATCCAAGAAGGACAGGTCGTCTTCATGCACACCAACCAAGGTCTCAGCTCTTAAGAGTCAGCCTTTTTCTCTTCAAGGGAAAGGGTGCCGGTGGCGCACACCACATGCAACCCTGTGGTTCTTCCTGCGTGACCACGAGGAGGACGTGACGAAGTGGGATGGTGAACCTACCTGGAGACTAGAAGCTCGGGTACAGGAACTGCAAGGAAAAACAACAGCCAAAAAGCGTCCATCCAGGAAAATTACTGCTCCAGTGTCCGTTGGGCAAAGTAGAAGGGCTGATCGTACTTTTGAGCCTGATGAAGGAACTTCTGTTTTGCAGTTACAAAAATCAAGTAATGAAGACTCCGATGAAGAATAGAGGGGCCCTGCCTTTGGCCAGGCAGAGGAAAGGGACAACCGGGTTTACTGGACTGTGTGGATTCAATGGCCTGGCACATCAGTCCCATGAGAGTATAAAACTCTAGTGGACACCGGTGCACAGTGTACCCTAATGCCATCAGATTACAAAGGGACAGAATCCATCTGCATTTCTGGAGTGACGGGAGGATCCCAAGAACTGTCTGTGTTGGAGGCTGAGGTAAGCCTAACTGGGAATGAGTGGCAAAAGTATCCTGTTGTGACTGGCCCGGAGGCTCCATGTATCCTTGGCATAGACTACCTCAGGAGAGGGTATTTCAAGGACCCAAAAGGGTACTGGTGGGCTTTTGGTATAGCTGCCTTGAGTATGGAGAAGATTAAATAGCTGTCTAGCTTGCCTGGTCTTTCAGAGGATGCTTCTGTTGTGGGGTTGCTGAGGGTTAAAGAACAGCAGGTGCCAATTGCTACCATGACAGTGCACCGGCAACAATATCGCACCAATCGAGACTCCCTGGTTCCCATCCATAAGCTGATCTGGCAACTGGAGAGTCAAGGAGTGATCAGTAAGACTCATTCACCCTTTAATAGTCCCATATGGCCAGTGCAAAAATCTAACGGAGAGTGGAGGCTAACAGTGGACTGGAACAGGGTATCCAGTACACCTGGAATCGACTGCCCCAGGGGTGGAAACACAGTCCTACCATTTGCCATGGATTGATACAGACTGCACTGGAACAAGGCGAAGCTCCAGAACACCTGCAGTATATTGATGACATCATTGCGTGGGGCAACACAGTGGAGGAAGTGTTTGAGAAGAGGAGAAGAATAATCCGGGTTCTTTTGAAAGCTGGTTTTGCTATAAAACAAAGTAAGGTCAAAGGACCCGCACAGGAAATCCAGTTTTTAGGAATAAAATGGTAATATGGGCGTCATCATATCTCAATGGATGTGATCAACAAAATAACAGCCATGTCTCCACCAACTAACAAAAAAGAAACACAAGCTTTCTTAGGTGTCGTGGGTTTTTGGAGAATGCATATTCCAGGTTATAGTCTGATCGTAAGCCCTCTCTATTGAGTGACCCGGAAGAAGAACGACTTTGAATGGGGCCCTGAGCAGCAGCAAGCCTTTGAACAAATTAAACAGGAGATAGTTCATGCAGTAGCACTTGGGCCAGTCTGGACAGGACGAGATGTGAAAAAGTGCTTTACACCTCAGCCAGGGATAACGGCCCCACCTGGAGCCTCTGGCAGAAAGTGCCTGGAGAGACTCGAAGTCGACCTCTAGGGTTTTGGAGCTGGGGACATAGGGGATCTGAAGCCCCTTACGCTCCAACAGAAAAAGAAATATTAGCAGCATATGAAGGAATTCAAGCTGCTTCAGAAGTAATTGGTACTGAAGCACAGCTCCTTTTGGCACCTCGATTGCCTGTGCTCGGTTGGATGTTCAAAGGGAGGGTCCCCTCTATGCAACATGTAACCCATGCTACATGGAGTATGTGGGTCGCACTGATAATGCAAGGAGCTTGAATGGGAAACACCGACTGCCCAGGAATCCTGAAAATGATCGTGGACTGGCCAGAGGGCCGAAACTTCGGAGTGTTGCCAGAGGAGGTGACTCATGCTGAAGAGGCCCCACTGTACAATAAATTACCAGAAAATGAGAAGCAATATGCCCTGTTTACAGATGCATCCTGTCGTATTGTGGGAAAGCATGGGAGGTGGAAAGCTGCTGTGTGGAGTCCTACATGACAAGTCGCAGAAACTGCTGAAGGAGAAGGTGGCTGGCTTTAGATATTGCTGAATGAGAAAAATGGCCAGTACTTTATACTGACTCATGGATGGTGGCAAATGCTCTGTGGGGTTGGCTACAGCAATGGAAGCGGATCAGCTGGCAGTGCAGAGGTAAACCCATCTGGGCTGCTGAATTACGGCAAGATATTGCTGCCCGGGTAGAGAACCTGGTTGTAAAAGTACATCACGTAGATGCTCATGTACCCAAGAGTCGGGCCACTGAAGAACATGGAAACAATGAGCAGGTGGACCAGGATGCTAGAATTGAAGTGGCTCAGGTGGATCTGGACTGGCAACATAAGGGTGAATTATTTCTAGCTCAGTGGGCCCATGACACCTCAGGCCATCAAGGAAGAGATGCAACATATAGATAGGCTTGTGAGCGAGGGGTGGACTTGACTATTGATGCCATTGCACAGATTATCCATGAATGTCAAACATGTGCCATAATCAAACAAGCCAAGCAGTTAAAGCCTTTTTGGTATAGGGGACGATGGCTGAAATATAAATATGGGGAGGCCTGGCAGATTGATTATATCACGCTCCCACAAACTCACCATGGCAAGCACCATGTGCTTACAATGGTGGAAGTGACAACTGGATGGCTGGAAACATACCCTGTGACCCATGCCACTGCCCAGAATACTATCCTGGGCCTTGAAAAGCAAGTCCTGTGGCAACATGGCACCCCAGAAAGAATTGAGTCAGACAATGGGACTCATTTCTGAAACAGCCTCATAGACACCTGGGCCAAAGAGCATGGCATTGAGTGGGTATATCACATCCCCTATCACACACCAGCCTCTGGGAAAAGCGAACGATATAATGGACTGTTAAAAACTACACTGAGAGCAGTGGGTGATGGGATATTCAAGCATTGGTATACACATTTAGCAGAAGCCACTTGGCTAGTTAACACTAGGAGATCTGCCAGTCGACCTGGCCCTGCCCAATCAAAACCCCTGCGCACTGTGGAAGGAGGTAAGATCCCTGTAGTACATATAAGGAGCTGGCTGGGGAAGACAGTCTGGGTTATTCCTTCCTCAGGAAAGGGTAAGCCTATTCATGGGATTATTTTTGCTCAAGGACCTGTCCAATGTGTACCTCAAGGCAATTTGATCCTGGGTGAAAATAATCCATGATTTGAGTTGTATGATGGCAGTATTACACGATGCTGTATGTCACCACTGCTGTGACTGCCATATATCAAAGGTGTTATAGCAGGAACCTCTCGCTGCTAGCCAAGTTAGAGGCAAGAGGAGGAATTCATTGCAATGTTAAAACTTAAGGCCTAGTCCAAAGGGACCAAGAGTGGAGACTGTAATGGATATACCTTTAAATTGTTTTAACCCATGATTTGTGTTGCATGTTATAGGAATTACTATAGCAGGAACCACCTGAACCAATGGATGACAACCCTTATAAGAAGCAGTGCAAGTGCAGCAGTGACACGATCTGAGATGGCTTTGGTGCCCAATAACTCCACACAACGCACCACCTCTCACATATTCTCACTCCTCTCTTGTCACGGATGAGTGGTTAGGTCGCTTAAAGAATCGCCGTCAAAGATATTTTCAAAAAGAGATTTTTAATAGAGATGTATAAAAGTGCGATTTAACAAATTTCAATGGCAAGGTTCACTCTATTACTTATTAAATGAATGGAATATATATATAACGGAGAAAAGGGAAGGGAAGGGAAGGGAAGGGAAGGGAAGGGAAGGGAAGGGAAGGGAAGGGAAGGGAAGGGAAGGGAAGGGAAGAGCTAGCAGCAGTTTAAGGTCTATTCACAGTTAAAGAGAGAATCACAGGAATTTAGCAGCAATTAATCATCAGCTAATTTAGCATCTACAAAGTGATTAGATAGGATTTACTGCAATATTTTAATCGATTCACACACACAATATGCGTATAAATGTACCTGTTAAAAATTTCCCTCGAGTTCAGTGAAATACTCACTTCAAATGATTGTCTCAACCGGCGAAGGTTGAGCCTCAAGGAGGGGGGGGGGGGGGGGGGGCGGAGTTCAGCCCAGGTCCTGTTGCCAGGCCTCTCTACTATGCAAACTTAAAAGTTCGCAAACTCTGAGAGGTGTCCCACTCAAAGGGAGATGCTGGCGCAGCCCACTGCAGTCCAGGAGAGCTCAAAGGGACTCACTTGGTACTGCTGTTTTATAGGGTCGCAAGATGATTGACTTTAGTCATCAGTAAATTTCCATCCTGTCGTCACAATCCGGATCAGTAATTACTGGAGTTCTGAAAAATTCTGGTGACGCTGGTACAGATCCACCCGTACCGATCCGCCCCAGTTACGACCCAGATAGATAAGATATGTTCCAAGGCTGTCAGGGGGCGACTGATTATTCCTGGTACGGTCAGTGCTACTCCCACCTTGGCCATGCAAAAGTTCCTGATATGGTCAAGGGACGCTTAACCGCCAAACTCATTGCACAAAGGCCAAGTCTTGACGGGAATTACTGAGATCGTAAAGTGGTCCAGGAGAGGGGGGGAAGATGTACCACCACAATCCACCCCGTGACTAAAGTCAATCCATCTCTTTCTCACAGAGTGGCGGTGTGGTCGCCTCTTGCTTCTGTGCCTATAAACAGAGTAACGTTATATTCCAATTGTAATTTTGAGGGAAATTTTTGGTTGGTTCCCTTGATTGTTAGGATTTTGTTGTGTGGCTAAGCAATTTTATATATGCGAGGAGGGTTTTGTAATAATGCTATTTGTCTAGCTATTTCCCCACACCCTAGCATATAGGAAAACATTCAATAACAATAAACATAGTATAACAAGAGTTAACAAAATCACGGTAGGGTGTAGCATCTGGTTTAGTGTCCCAGTCGCTGTTGGGAACCACCCAAATAAGGTATCCCACCAGTGATGCTCTCCGTCTTTCTTTACTCTTTCCAAGACATGGTGTATCTCCTCTGCATTGTGATGGACAGTAATTAGAGTTTTGTGTCCATTGTTTCGGACGCATTCTAGCAGTTGACACAGATCGTCATGTTGTAGTAGTTTCTTCACCAAGGTAAGATTCATTCTGGTGAGGGTAGGCAATAGATCTTGATACGATGTATAGTTAGATTGTAACAATTGGTGAGTTGTGACAGGAGCTGAATAGTTAAAGTCACATCCTATGATTTTGGTAAAATTACAAATACAGGTATTTGAGTGATTATATATATTTACAGTGGTGCTGTCTATAGATATAGAATCACAGAGGGTTCTCATACAAACACATCCGTTTCCAACATATACAAGTACAGTTTCAGGGGTTTCATCAGGATGTATTTCAAAATGACAAATACTTTGTTCAGTGTCAAGACAAATGTCTTGGGCCTTAATGGTATTACTTTCACAAATAAATCCCTGTTGTTCCCGCACAACACATGCATCAACATCAATGGTTTTCCATTTGTTCCCGTTTTGTTGGGCCCATTCTCTATGTTCTAACAGACGGAGTACAGTTCCATTGTGATTTAACCCCAGCGCAATGATTGGGTATATGGTGTATACCGAAGCATTGCGTATTGTCAAAACAAAAGCTGTGGGTTTACTGGTAGTGGGATCGTAGGTGAAATTAACTAGTTGCCACCATGATTGGAATTCCCTTTCAAATTTAGTTGCATTATCCCAAATTACTTTTCGAATTTCAGCCGGTAAGGTGCCTTCTTCACCTTCTCTCATAATTGCTGCCACAGCAGATTGTACCCACAGTTGAGCTTGAATACAGCTAAGAGCGAGAGAGACATTAATTTGGGTTGCAGCTAGTGCATTCACAATTAATTGATGGTCTTTCTCACTGATTCTTTCCCATTGGGGTAATATATCAGATAAGAGCCATTGATTAGTTCCCAATGCCGATAGAGAAGATTTTAATGGTTGGTCTAATTTGTATAAATTACTTGTTGTTGAGCTTATTTTGTTTTGTTACTCCTAATTCTGTTCCTAAGACACCAGTCACATCTCTCCTTGATCGTTTTGGAGAGGTGAGGGTTCATACATGCAGCCATGCTAACCATCCTGTATAAGATGTATCCAGGAATGGTGAGCAGGTAGGTTTAATTGTAGAGATATTAACCTGCATTGACAGTTCTACTCGTTTGAGAGACCATGATGGGTTAAATAACACTCGCTGTTGCCCTATGTTTTTAATTATGTAGGGACTAGTGTTATAAATGTGAGGAGACAGTTTGATAGGAGGTTGAGCTGGTGAATATAAAATGTTCGATATCAATTTTGAATTGAAAACCTAAGCTGGAGCGAGAGTTGAGATCTGTCCAAGGATTTTGTGTTTGCACTGAAAGGGTTATACTTATCCCAATTAAGAGTAAGAATGAGTGGGGATACACTGCCGTTGTTGCTGTCGCCATCGATGTAGATTCATTTACTCTGTAAAAGAAAAGAAAGAAAAGTTGTGGTGGGGAAGTCCAAACAGGTTACCCCTTTATGATACAGGATAAATCCATCTAGTAGTTATTCTGTGTTTTGTGCCACTGCTATCAGTAGCTTCCCAAGCAAGTGGGCCATGAGGCTTAGTTAGAGTCATAGGCACATTCCCAATTTGTAGTAAGTTTACCATAACAGGTTGTCCTGGTTGTAATGTTAGTGGACATTTTCTTTCATCAGAAGGGGGAGCGTAAGGCCCAGTTTTTGCAAAGAATGCTCGGCTTACAGGGCTCCTAGTGGGTCCATACTGATTATTCAGTTGGTGAAGTACTTTCTTCACAGTAGCTAGTATGGGGCTATGTTTTGGATTTGTGCCAGAAACAGTGTTGACAATGTTGTCCCAAAAAGCGGGGTCCGATACCCGGTGTGCGGTGACCAATTCACACACTGAGTCGAGATATTTGTTTATTATCTGTTTTGCGCAAAAAGGGGTGCTAGGGAGCAAGTCCACAAAGCTAGCACACCTCAGTGTACCAGTTGTCCATATTTATACACTTCCCGTTTATGCAACAACCTAAGGCTTATCAGTTGTTTCTTTTCATCCCTTTTGCTGATTCTCCCACCAATTTTATCTTAGTAATTTTATTTAGAATAACGACTCTCATCAGTCTGTAACGACCCTTGATTCTTATCAGGCTATAACAACTCTTATCAGGCTATGAGGACGCTTAATAGTTAGTAATCATTTTCAAGTATTCCTAAGATAAGCAATAGTTAGTCATCAATAACACAGGGATGTTTTAGCTATTGCTGAGCAGTGCTTACACAGCATCAAGGCCTTTTCTGCTTCTCACACCACCCCACCAGCGAGTAGGCTGGGGGTGCACAAGAAGTTGGGAGGGAACACAGTTGGGACAGCTGACCCCAACTGACCAAAGGGATATCCCAGACCATATGACGTCATGCTCAGCAATAAATCTATGGGAGAGATTGGCGGGGGGGGGGGGGGGCCACTGCTCAGGGACTGGCTGGGCATCGGTCGGTTGGTGGTGAGCAATTGTTTTCATTTGCATCACTTGTCTTTCTTGGGTTTTATTTCTCTCTGTTATTTTCCTTTTCGTTATTATTATTATTATTATTATTATTATTATTAGTTGGTAAATATGTTTCTTTTTATACTGAATCTTTCAACTCAGTGTTCACATCTGTTCTCAGATACACAAATCCCTCTCCATTCTCCAGCTCCAGCAAATAGTTAAACTAAGTATGACTCAGCAGACAATATAGGGTGGTTTGGGGGACTGCCTTGAGTTTTGGGGACCTAACTCTAACCCTAAAAGAAAAAAAATTTACCCCCTTCCTCCCCCCTCCCACCGTTTTTGGGACCTCTGTCCTTTCTTAGTATTGCACAAAGTCTATACTCAAGTAAAAAAAAAAAAAAAAAAAAAAAAAAAGCTGTATCAATATATCTTTGGAAGAACAATTTAGAGACAATTGTTTATTATCTAGATTGGACACATGAGGAAAATTTTTCACGATGAGAACAATCAGCCATTGGAATAATCTCCCCAGGGAAGTGGTGAATTCCCCAACATTGGACACTTATAAGATTCGGCTGTACAGGATGCTGGGCCATCTTGTCTAGACCGTGCTTTTGCCAAGAAAGTTTGGACCAGATGATCCTTGAGGTCCCTTCCAACCTGGTATTCTATAATTCTATGATTCTATAATCCTAAATCACACAACCTTCAGCAACAAGGACCCCACCTAACCTGCGGGTCTCTATGAGATGAAATTCTGGGACACAATTATCGGCCCACTGCAATCAGTGCACCTGTTGTCCCTGACCTCAGCAGTGCCCCTGGATGCTGACAGGAATCAGGACCAGGTCCATGCTGATCAGTATCTCGATCGTTAATTTTTAATTATTCCACTTTCTTTAATTAACCTTCTGCAACAGTCACATATATACCTTCCCTTGCATTCCACCACTCTGACAGACTACTAAAAATGCAGTGGGCCCGCAGCCATCCTCGTGCTGGGGGTGATCCCTCCATCTTTGAGCTTCTGCACGCGAGGTGCGCAGGAAGCATGGCACACAGAGCACCACAGCTACCAGTGCCTACCAGCAGCACGAAGTACTGCTTCTCCACACTGATACCTCAAGCTTTCCATGCACCTTTACTTAAGTAATTTTATCTCCCTGTTTTAATTTCCTATTTGTTATCTCCTCCTAATAATTCTTTTCTTCTCCGAGGTAAACAGGCATGCTGGGAAACATTCAGGTACCATGGGCCAAAAGCAACAGGAAAAAGAAAAATGCCTAAATGTATCACTGCCTAAAGGATGGCAGTGAAGATGTTTCCAGGGTGGAACAGCTTTAGCACCCAAAAGGTCTGGCAATAAGTGTACAAATCAAGCTCTTCTAACACAGTGAGTGCAATCACAGAGCACAAAATCACTACTGCTGTCAAACAAAGCATCTCAGGCATCCCCTTTCAGCTAGAAGGAACAGACTATTTATTTTGTAACTGCAATCACAGAGGCTTACTTTAAAAGTTTCAGTGGGCAATGAGGAAAAAAGCTGAATTTTGGAAAACTCATTTCCAAACAATGAATGTCCAAGTTCTTTTAGATATTTTTTACAGTACTGACATGCAGTTGAGATTATTATTATTCAGCCTCACAATTCTCAGAAAAAAAAGCTGTTTGCTCTATAACTAATAGTTATTCTGTAGAAGCAAATGGCTTATACCTCCAGATAACAGTATTCAGTCAACTTATGGGCATGGAATTTCAAGGTCAGAAAACAGAAAAAAAATCACAAACTACTGAATTAACCAAAATACCATCTATTTCACCTTTTGTTCTGCATCCTCACTGGATAATGTATCACTCCATGTATTTGAATCTAATTAAGTTGCTATGGGAGATTCACTGCTAATCTAGTAGTATCACCTTACACTGACCCACTGCTTTCGTATGATTGCATTTCACAACAAGCAACATACTGCTATAGCAATCTGTAGTATAAAATAGCTCGGGCTTCTGATAGCATTGTGTTTTAAAGGTCTGTTGATCTTGACTTTAGGCCCACCCAGAAGCAAGTAGTATTACTTTTTAGAATTGCAGCAGTTTTAAAATCTGAGGGGAATCCTTTCATGACATTAATACACCAAATTCATGTCCTGAGCTTAGCAGCCACTTTGTAAAGGAGCTCACTGAATGCAACTGAAAACATAATAAAAAGTACTCTGTCAATGATTTCATATCATTTCTACTTGTAGCAGCAATAATCAATCTTGAAAAAAGTTCTTTGGGTCTCCTGAATGCTGGCCAATGGAAAGCATAAGACAGGCTACCAGTCACCAGTAATGATCATCGATGATTTTTCAATATCTGGATTTGGTGGTGGTTAGCGAAAAAGGCAAAAAAAAAAGTCTCGTTGATAGAAATATGGTAATCAATGACTATCAAAACATGGGAAGATCAAAAAGCTTTGCTGCTTATCAGCATAACAATAGTTACGGGCTCCACATGTCTACAAGTAGATAATGCAGAGTACAAAATGTGCAAGTGTGATTACTACAGTTTGTTTGTTTAAGTCCCAGATACTACCAAAACATGGCATACTTTTCCTGACATTGAACTGAAATGAGAATATTTTTTTAAAAAATTAGGCAGAAAATAACTCTGATCCATAAATGCACAAAAGTATATAGCTTCCATTGAAAACACTAATAGCTAATAGCTAGGTGTCCAAATATCTTTGTGGATCTCATCTTGGCATAAAGAGTGGATGAGAAGCTTTATAACCAGAATCCAAAATGAGACTAGATATCGTGAATAGGTGATTCTCTCTCTGGGCAATCAATATCCATTGATGTTCATTATCTGCTTGTCCTAAGTCAAGCCAAATTAAAACTGCTTTTGGTGAAAATATCAAAGTAATGATCACCTAGAAGTTGCATTGACTAAGCTACTGCCACATATAGTGTTACCAATCCAGACCATTCACTTTCTATCCATGAGGAGCAGCATGAAGATCATGCTGCTCAGAGTATGGCACTCAGAGGAATACCCAGAGTCAATGTATTTGCACGCTGCATCATCAAAGTCATTCACAAACTTTGTATTGTAAAACTGCTGCTTACACTTACAATAACAGATGTATAGTTTGCAACTGCTAACAACTGTTTATCATTTCTCTGCCAATTTACCTTCTACTGGCAGGACATTTGTTTCCTGAACACTGCTGGAAAAGTTGGGTATAAAGTTCCTTTTCCAGCACTAACAACAGCAGCCTACCTGTTTAACCGCAAGCCACACAACAACCGTGTCCCCAATTTATACATTCACTTAAAGTTACTAGCTGATGCCATCTGGAACTGCAGTCCTGTTCCTTTCTCCCAGTCTGGCCCTGATCCTGTTGAAAGCTTATGCAGGTGCTCATGTTTCTGCTGCTCTCCGTAGGGTTGCGTCTAGCACAGTGAAGGGGAAATTCAAATTGTAACTGCTCAGCAGTGGTAGTTTGTGACCGAGGAATGATCTGGCACGGAGGACAAGAAGGCCCAACTGCAGAAGGGGTTAAACTGGCTGGAAGCAGGGATGCCAGAGACAGCAGGACTCCCTGCAAGGGACTGAAGTTTCCCTTGGTGATGAGATAAGGAAGAGCTGCAGCATTGTCTTGTAGCCATCCTGGAATGGGAGCGCTCAGGGGCTCAAGCTCAGGGGCCACCTTTGGGCAGCAGAGCTGGGCTGGGGGATGGACCCACTGGCCAGGCTGAGGTGCCCCATGCAACTGCTCACGGGATTGGTGCTGGTGCAAGTGGATATAAGGCATCAGCTCGTGACGCATCTTTGCAGACTCCTTGTAGAACCGCTTATGGTAGTAGGACTCTGCCCAATGCAGTGTGCATTTATATTTTTCTTTTATATTTAAGCACAAACGTGTGTTTAATTCGCCTCAAGGCCTATCATAAAAATTCCCCAACAACAGCCACTGAGCAAGACTGGAGCCTCTCACAGAGCTCACCATTTTCGGCTTGTCACTTCATCCAAATATACAGCACCAACCACATAAGCATGGCCATTGCCAACTGATGAAAACTTTTAATTAATTCCTAACAATCATACATAAATGCCCAAAGCGCCATACTTCTGATGCTGAAGAATGACTTTTTTTTTGTGTGTGATATTCTTTTCAGCTCTAAGAGATCCTTGTTCTGAGGTACACAAGGCTGTATTTTGGTAATGAGAGAGTGTTGTGATCAGCAAGCACAGTCCTGCAATCCTTACAGAGGTAAACCACTCACCAAAATATTGAATGTCTAATTGAAACACATGGGAATTTTTCCACATTAAGAAGTGTGGGCTGGATCCCAAAACTATTCGTACAATTATTTTTTTCATCTGCTCCTGTCTTTATTTATTTATTTGGCTTTACTGGAATTTGCAGGCTGGAGTGTTCATTCAGTTAAACAATGCCCTCTCCTGGAAACAACTGACATTTTTCAGGCTCTTACAATAAAATTAGTTAAGGCTTTTCCAGTTACTGTAAATGCCATAATATTTTTTGAACAATTTCAGTCTGATATTGGAAAACTGATGCTCTGTAGGGAGTATAACGATTTACACAACTCTCATAGTGTATGAATTCTGTATTCCACTGTTGTCTACTTACAGGTCTCTAATGTCATATGAAACGTGATCTTCCTGAATAAATAAATACTGTATGAATCTGTGCTAACTTTCCAGAGCTTTTAGAGACTGTAACATTATGGAATAAAAAACTGTACCTTCTACAGAGCTTGTTGTACTGCAGGGCATTTTTGGACCTCCACTGTCTCAACTTGGTTTGAATTAATACTCTATTTAAAAAATCAAAATTACAGTAATTGCATTTGATGCCCACGACATTTATCTGAAAACTCAAAACCAAAATCAGACTAGCAAACAAATACATTATTGCTGCTCCCTAAGTCATCCATTTCACACACACCTCCAACGCTGCATGCCATCATAACTGACACAAGCTCCTCTTTAGTCCATGTCTTTTTTTGACCCAAACCTAAAATAGCAATGTTGTCATTTATGCAGTCTCAAGATACAATAAACTAGATGGTACAGTCTTAGTCTGCTGTAGATGAGTTGAATACTCCAGTACAGCAATAAATTCTACCTCTATTTTTAAAAGACTATGTATCTTGAAATCTATAATGCCCACCTATGCTTTGGATACAACTTAGGGCTGCAAGTCCTTGTTTGCAACAGAAAGAAAATGAATTTTACTTTACCTTTTGGATATAATACATAGTCTAAACATGACAGTTTGATCATCCCCCCACATACACTTCAGGATACAGCTGCTCGCTCCTTCCCCCCGGTGGGACTGGGGAGAGAATCGGAAGGGTAAAAGTGAGAAAACTCATGGGTTGAGATAAAAACAGTTTAATAGGTAAAACAAAAGCCACGCATGCAAGCAAAGCAAAGCAAGGAATTCCTTCACTACTTCCCATTGGCAGGCAGGTGTTCAGCCATCTCCAGGAAAGCAGGGCTCCATCACGCATAAAAGTTACTTGGGAAAACATTTTGGCGGATGGATCATAGGCAGGAAAGAATGTTTATTTTTAGGAAAAAAGAAGTACTACCAAAGCAATAGACAATCAATTTTTGAACCTGTGGTTGGTTGAAAGAGTTCTTTCATTAAGATGAAACCTTGTCCAAAAAATGATTCTCCATGGACTGTAAACTCATCCTTTATACTTGATCAATCAAAAGTAAAGATGGCTTTTCAATTTCATCAAGATGGCTTTTTCAATTTTCAAAGTAAAATCATAGAATCATAGACTGGTTTGGGTTGGTAGGGACCTTTAAAGATCATCTAATCCAAACCCCCTGCCACGGACAGGGACATCTTTTGCTAGATCGGGTTGCTCAAAGCCCTGTCCAACCTGACCTTGAACACTTCCAGGGATGGGGAATCCATAACTTCTCTGGGCAACCTGTTCCAGTGCCTCATCACACTCATTGTAAAAAATTTCTTCCTTATGTCCATTCTAAACCTACCCTCTTTCAGTTTAAAACCATTGCCCCTTGTCCTATCACTACAGGCCCTGGTAAAAAGTCTGTCCCCATCTTTCTTATAAGCCCCCTTTAAGTACTGAAAGGCAGCAATAAGGTTTCCCCAGAGCCTTCTCTTCTCCAGGCTGAACAACCCCAACTCTCTCTGCCTTTCCTCATAGGAGAGGTGTTCCAGCCCTCTGATCATTTTTGTGGCCCTCCTCTGGACCCTCTCCAACAGGTCCATGTCTGTCTTGTCTTCTGGGACCCCAGAGCTGGATGCAGTACTCTGGGTGGGGTCTCACCAGAGCAGAGTAGAGGGGCAGAATCACCTCCCTCGACCTGCTGGCCATGCTTCTTTTGATGCAGCCCAGGATATGGTTGGCTTTCTGGGATGCGAGTGCATGTTGCCAGCTCATGTCCAATTTTTCATCCACCAGTATCCCCAAGTCCTTCTCCTCAGGGCTGCTCTCAATCCCTCCATCCCCCAGCCTGTATTGATACTGGGGATTGCCCCGACCCAGGTGCAGGACCTTGCACTTGGCCTTGTTGAACCTCATGAGGTAAAAAAAAAAAAAAGCATACCTTTTCCTTTGTAAGTTAGGTGCAGTACTAGTTTTCTTCCTAATTCTCTTTCAGAAGTCCTAGAACATGATATAGAATTTCCAACCTTTTTTAAGGTTTCATAAAATACTTCATGGAAGTACATAGTCAAGAGACTAGTAGGGAAAGCAAAGACTAGCAGTCCTAAACATACTATTTTCTGGTTTGTCCTGCTACCCAAATCTGGATAGCCAGTGCAAAGACTTAAGGGGAGCACAAGCTGTCTTTTGCAACTGTGCAAATCAAATGCATAGTCTAGCCTATTGCAAATAAAGCCATGAAACTGTTGGTGATTTGCTCTATTTTTTGTGAACTATTTCAATTTGTAAATTAGTAGATGGACAATATTCTATGTATACTGTAAAGTACAGGGAGAAGAGAGAATAAGCTGTGCAATCATTTTTACAAACCACTGTAGTAAATTTAGTGACCATTAATATTCATGCAGAGTCTCTTGAATGCATATAGGAAATGAATAAAGAACCTAGTTGTCCCAGAGCCAGTTAGCCTCCTTCCACTAATACTAACAATCCATTGCACTTTGTTTGTTTCTTTCCATCATAGGTATTCTTCCCTTGTGGTTAAGGATTGCAGGAACAGTAGCATGAGAGATGCTCATTTCCCCTTTAGTACTGCTGAAGCTGTATAAATTGTTATACCACTACATGGCTGTCGTGGTTTAACCCCAGCCAGCAACTAAGCACCACGCAGCCGCTCGCTCACTCCCCCCCAGTGGGATGGGGAGAGAATCGGAAGGGTAAAAGGGAGGAAACTCGTGGGTTGAGATAAGAACAGTTTAATAATTGAAGTAAAATAAATTAGAACAGTTAAACAGGCAAAGCAAAAACCGTGCACGCAAACAAAACAAAACAAGGAATTCATTCGCTACTTCCCATCGGCAGGCAGGTGTTCAGCCATCCCCAGGAAACCAGGGCTCCATCACGCGTAACGGTTACTTGGGAGGACAAATGCCATCATACCCAATGTCCCCCCTTCCTTCTTCTTCCCCCAGCTTATATACTGAGCATGACGTCATATGGTATGGAATAGCCCTTTGGCCAGTCTGGGTCAGCACTCCCCCTGGCTGTGCTCCCTCCCAGCTTCTTGTGCACCCGGCAGAGCAGGGGAAGCTGAAAAAGTCCTTGACCAGTGTGAGCGCCACTTAGCACGTATTTAGAGACAGCTTAGCACTACTTAGCAAGAACCAAAGCATCAGTGTATCATCGACATTGTTCTCATCCTAAACCCAAAACACAGCCCCATACCGGCTACCAAGAAGAAAATTAACTCTATCCCAGCTGAAACCAGGACAATGGCATTCAAAGCACAAGTCATAAATATCACTGCAGCATTGTCATGATTTCCTTAAACTAATTAGTAATAAATTAAGGGAGGCCATTATGTGCCCAGAAGACCATGATATTTTATTCAATGAAATCTTAAATAATGATGCTTATGCCTCAAGGGAATCTTGAAACAGAGAAGCATTAAAGTTATCTAGCTAATGTGCAATTCTCTGTATAGTACTGTAGATAACAAGAAGAGGACAGTATGACCCTTGAAATGGAATATTGTATAATATACTTTAGAAATGTTCCAATGAGCTAAAATAAGTCATAAGAATGGCAAGAGAAGTATAATTCTATGGAAGTGGAAGCAGGCCCTATAACACACATGTGCAAAGCATGTATACGCATCTTATCCCTACACCTGTGCCTCTTGACATGGCCAAGAATTTATAGCCTAGTCTCTGAGCAATAACGAACCATCCAAAGATCCTGAGCCCTGTACTGGTTTTGGCTGGGATAGAGTTAAATTTCTTCGTAGTAGCTTGTATGGTGCCATGCTTTGGATTTGTGACCAAAACAGTGTTGATAACATAGGGATGTTTTAGTTACTGCTGAACAGTGCTTACACAGCATCAAGGCCTTTTCTGTTTCTCACGCTGCCCTGCCAGCAAGTAGGCTGGGGGTGCATGTTATGGATTTACGCATGCCGGCCACCATAACAGGGTCCAACCCTAGGATCCGGCTGATTAATGTAAGGTCTGAATGAAGGTTTCCAATTCCTCTTTTATTAGTTCTCAGGTTACAGCTCAAGCTGGGTGCCTCTGGAGAGGGGCCCCTACTGCAGATCACGCACTCCAATTATACCCATACCACCCATCACTCGATCCCCAAGTCCAATCACTTAATTCTGGTCAGTGGTCTCTTGATTTCTTATTGGTTTTCTTTGTCGCTGGGCTGGCTGCCTTCTGAAGTTACCTCATTTTCTTGGAATTGTTTCCATGGTCCTTATCTTCTTCATCCTGCTCCCATCTGCCGGATTCAGCTAGTTCTGTGTTAGCAGCATTAGTTTTATCAAAAAGTTTACTCTCAGTCAGCTCTTGTGGCCTAAGGCTTCAACTACTTTAGCTACTAGTGCTAAGCTACTAATGCTAAACGAGACTATTCAGAGACAAGAGTACAGTTAATCAAACTCCTTCTATAACAGTCCTCCCTTTGTTTTTTTTGGGCATCCCTGCCCATCTGTAGTTGGTCTTGTATGAGGACTCTTCAATACCCTTCTTGTATAGATTTCATAAGCATATTCTGTAAACAATCCCGAATACAAGTAAAAGCACAGAGGGCTATCAGAAGCATAATAACCACAGGTAAAATACTTTTTAGAAATGAACTAAATAAACTACTAAACCATGATGATAATCCCCATGCAGAGAACAAGTTTTGTAACCAGTCACTTTCAGAGGGGTTGTATGCACTTTGGGCTCCTTTGTGGGCATGTGTTTCTGCCTCAATCACCTTTTGATATATCTCATGGGAACTGTCATTTATATAGATACAACATTGAGATCCAATTAATGCACACATGCCTCCTTGAGATGCCAGGAGATAAATCTAAGGCTAACCTATTTTGGAGGTAAAAGATTCTTATTTGCTGCATCTCCTCTCTGAGGGATTCAATGGCTGTTCCTAGATCATTGATAGAGTCTTCAAGTTCTAAAGCAACCTTTTCTAAGACCATTTGTAGTCTGATGGTATATCGGCCTACACAAGCAATGGCAGGGCCGGTCACTAATGGAATTATTCCTGAAATGGACCATTCTATTAGTTTTCCCTCTGTTAGTGGATTTCTCCATGTGCTATTTAGTGCTTTTTCTAGTCTTTGAAGAGTTTGTTCTCGAGTTTCAATGAGGGAAGTTTTTCTGGCGTTCCTAATTTTTCCCTGAGGTAATTTAGAAGTAATGTGTAAATATGGCACCCCACGGGCTACGTAACAACTGCTGTCCAATTGGCCAGTAGTATTTTATAAGGTTTTTGGCCACAGATGAAATAATGGCCTTGTAGGGCCCAAAATGGGGAGTAATGTCTACTTGTTAGTACACTGGTATGTAAGATTAAAATCCCATATCTTCCCAACGGAAGGTCAAAACCGTCTTTGTTTTCAGATACCCGAGTTCCATTTAAACTACATTGTCCTTTACCTTTCCACCACTTGTAGATCGTTCAGGTGTCATATGTTGAGATGTTACTGCAATTGTTCCTCTGTGGCCTGAAGCTCATAGTTTCAAAAAAACAGGGTTTGTCCTTTACAGAAAGTGCGTGTGTTTTTAAACCAGTAACCATCTCTCCATTGAGTTATGAGGCATGAGCTGTTTCCTACTGGGTGGGCATATTGGTCAGACTGGTTACAAGTAAAACAGAAAGTTCCTTCTGTTAGCACTGTGGTTGTATATTCCCAATCCTGATATTTGGTCTGAGTTAAAGGAGTCTTGTTCCAGAAAGGTGAATCGGAGGAGTTATTCTAAATATAGTTCTCTGTCGCTTTCAATTCAACTAAGGTCAAAGGAATCATGATAAGGGGTATACCTGTTCTGGGAGTTAATGGGGTATGGGCACATACCCAACAATCTGTTTGGTTAGTTAGGTTAGCCACGTAATGGGCCAACAACACAAAGGAATTGTGTTCCTTATAACTAAGAGTGGAGGGTATTAATAAAAGCAGTAAAGAAAGGTATTGTACTAACACAGTTTTGAGAATAACTCTCACAGAATGGGGTTGTCGATGCATGGTTGAGCCCATTTTGGCGATGGTTTGCCCACTGGTTTTGACCAAATGTATAAAAGAAAAAGAACCAAAACACCTATACAAAGAAGGGCTAACACCAGAACTAGGGTAATCCACTCTACTCCTATTTTAAGAAAGTATAGAAGATAATCTTAATCCAATAATAAAACATTGAGTCTCGCGGCTAACTCTTCTTCACTGGGCGGTTGGTGCCACCTGCATGCATGGCACCAGTTTATGTATCCAGCTGCACCTTTTCTGGTTATATTTCCCCAGCCCCAACCTCAATGATGGTTTTCCCAACAACCTTTATAACAGTTATTAATACACCACCCAGGATGACATGGGCCACAATTATTGCAGGATAACCAAAGCCAACTGTGCTGATGCAATCTCAAACCTTCCCCTCTTGGAACTGAGCCTGGAGTGATTGCCACTTTATAAGGATGGTGAATACACTAAATAGGAGACTGTCCTTGATTTACAGTCTCCGATGGTCCATTTGGCCAAGCAGCGGGTGACTCCTTGGTCCAGGTGGCTCTAGAAAGAAAACAAAAATGACATGGTTCTGGGATTCCTTCAGACTTTGTAAGCTCAAATGGTCCCGGTTTCAATCTCCAAGGTAGGATTGACGGAGTCCCACAGGGTCGACAGTGGTCCATCTAACTAATGTTCTTTGGGCAGTCGTTTAACATGGGAGTGGTGAATCCAGTTATCCTTTTCTGCAACCTTTACAGCAAAGAAAGACATTAATAACACAGTATATGGACCCTCCCATTTAGGGTCCAACTTCGTTTTGCAAGAGTGGACTTTTATCATTACCACACCTCCAAGACCAGATATCACGTACTTGCATTCCAGATGGTACTGGTTGAAACCATCTGGCTTGAGCCCTATTTTCTAGTAGATGTTTCTGTATCCCCAATACAAATTTGGTAACTCATTCATCTCCATCTAAGAGGCTGGTCCTAGCAGGGACAAAGGTCCCAGGTACAGCTAAATGCCTGCCAAACACTATTTCTGCTGGTGACAACCCTAGAGGTTGGTGAGGGGTATTTCTAATGTCCCATAGCATTAATCCTAAAACTTCAGGTAATTTTAAACCTACCTGACTACAAGTTTGAGCAATTTTATTTTTGAGAGTCCTATTCATTCTTTCCACCTGTCCTGAGGACTGTGGATGATATGGAACATGTAGCTGTCGCTATATTCCTAAACTTTTATAGATATTGTTTAGTATTCCCGCTGAAAAATGAGAACCCTTATCAGATTCTATGGTTTCAGGTATTCCGTATCTGGGAATGATTTCCCACAAGAGTGCTTTGACCACTCCTGCAGTATCAGCTTTCCTGGTGGGAAAAGCTTCTACCCATCCTGAGAGCTGATCCATGATTACCAGCAGGTGCTTAAGTCCACACACAGGAGGCATGTCAGCATAATCAATTTGCAGTCTTTGGAATGGGAAGTATGCCCATGGTAGTCTTCCAACCTCCTGTTTGGGTTTTGCATCAGAAAACTTCCAACATGTGGGACAAGAACTCACAATCCTTTTTACTGCCATATGTATTCCAGGGGCTGCCCACATTTTCTCAATCTGGTTAACAACTGCTGTCATCCCTCCATGTGTTTTATCATGAAACCATCTAGCCAAAATCATTAAATATTTTCTTGGTAAAATGAGTTTGCCCCCAATAGTCCAAAATCCAGTTTCATCTTTCACAGCCTCCCAACTTTCCCATTGAGTCCTTTCTTCCTGAGTAACCTCTGCGTATATTTGGGCTGGATTATTGATATCTGGCCAATCATCAGCAGAGGGAGTTGTTATGGCAGTACACTCATGTATAGGTTGGTGGGCAGCAGCTTTAGCTGCTTTATCTGCCAATTCATTATTTCTTTCAATTTCGCTGGATCCTTTGGTATGAGCTGGACAGTGTACTACAGTGATTTCCCTTGGAAGCTTAATAGCTTCCAACAGCATTCGGATTTCAGTTCCATTAGAAATAGTTTTTCCCGCCGAGGTAAGGAACCCTCATTCTTTCCATAGCATACCTGTTGCATGACACACTCCAAAAGCATATTTAGAATCAGTATAAATAGTTATCCGCCGATTACGTCCCCACCATGCTGCCCTTGCTAATGCAGTTAATTCAGCCCCTTGGGCACTCACTGAGGGTTGTAGAGGTTCTGCTTCAAGTACCTCTAAGTTTCTCACCACTGCATAGCCTGTGTGTCATTTTCCATTCACATAGTACGAAGATCCATCAGTGAAAAGGGTTAGATCCAAGTTCTCTAGAGGTTGATCCTGCAGATCTTTCTGCAGGTGGCTGGAGTGAAACACTACCTTAGCACAATCGTGATGCGGCTCACCATTGGAGGGAACAGGCAGTAAAGTTGCTGGATTCAAAACATTACATCTTTTTAAAGTAATATTATCCGCATTTAAAATCATTAATTCGTAGCGATGCGCTCTTTGTGGGGACAATGCTTGTGTAGCACGTTGCTGAAGAATCAGTTCTACTTCATGCAGGACATACATGGTTGTTGGGTGACCCAGGACTAATGATCTGCTTCTTTCTATGATGGTCCACTATCGCTTTAACACAGGAATTATTCCCTGTCGCTACAGGATCCAGTTGAGTTGAGTAATAAGCCACAGGGCAGCGGTGTGGACCTAGCTTTTGAGTAAGGACTCCGCCGGCTACTCCTTTGTTCTCATGCACAAATAGTTCAAAGGGCTTGGAGTAATCTGGCAATCCCAATGCCAGAGCAGAAGCTAAAGCTCCTTTTATAGCTTGGAAAGCCTTTTCTCTCTCTGGACCCCAACATATAGGTTCCACTTCCTCTGCCTTGGTAGCTTCTGTCAATGGCTTACTTAACTCCCCTAGCCCCGGGATCCAGGGTCTGCAGTATCCTACTGCGCCTAAAAATCCTCGCAATTGTTTTCTTTGTTACCGGTCGAGGTATTTCTATGATAGCCTGGACCCGTTCTGGGTCTACTATTCTTTGTCCTTCTTTTAATATGAATTCTAAATATTTTACTGTATTGACACAGCTGAAGCTTAGAAAGAGATGTACGGTGATCTTTTCCTGTTAAAGCAGTAGAAAGACAAATAGTATTGTTGTCCCAAAAACTTGGGTCCATTACCCAGTGTGCGTCGCCCAATTTACACACAGAATCGAGGTATTTTCCTTTATTATGTAAATGCGCAGATACGGGTGCATGGTACAAACCAGCACACTGTTGATGTAAAGTAACAGTTATTTATACACAAGATTTTAACATATTTAATCCTCTAATACATATTCATTGTTACTCTGTTAAATGATTGGTTAAAATTCTTCGCCTACCATGTAAATTACTATGCATGCTCACTTTGATTTTTGAGACCTTTACTTCCTTAACCTTTTGGGTCGGTGGGTTTCTTGAGTGGGTGGTCTTTGAGTCAGTGGTCCTGATCTCCCCCTGCTGGAATTACCTTTCCCCTAGTTTCACTTTGGCAACACTAAGCAGTCCTTCACAGGCCGTTAACGAGGTAGACTATCATTCACTTTGGGGTTCTTTTTGTTCTGAGACAGATATCCTGTTTCACGATGCCATAGTATTGTTTGTTAGGGTAAAGTGAGCTAAGTTAATCTTTACCAATATCAGTATCTTTCAAGCAATCTTCATATGTCTTACTGGCAAGTAAAAAACATATTGTACAAGTATAGAACCTCCAGGTAATATAATATCTTACAAATTTTCTCCTTGCCACCCCGGCATGTGATCCTTAAAATAGCTGCGGATGTCAGAGGTGGTTTGGTGCACAAACACACTTGCTGCCAATTCATTATTAAAATTCTGGAGAGTCATTCCCCCATACATCAACAAAGCCTGTTGCAATCTTTCCCAGTAGTTGCTGGGGTGTTTCCCTGGCCTCTGTCTACGTTCCTGTGCTTTAGTTCAATTTACTCTTATCTCCCCGCAAGCTCTAATCGCATTTATCAAATTTCTCACACACACACACCACCACCACCCCCCACGCCACCTCCTTCGGCAATTATCTCTATCTGTTTGATTATTAGAATCAACCTGAAGTCAGGCAGTCTGATTTCCCGTTGCCCGTAGGGTTAATTCTGCATCCTTTTCAATTATCTTCTCTTTCTTGTCTGGATGGAACAACTCTCTCAATAACAGGTTAACATCGGCCCAGGATGGATTATATCCTGAACAAATATTAGAAAATAATGATGCACGCTGACCCGCATCTTCCCTTAACCTGAGCATTTGATTTCCCCACATGACCAAATCCCCATGGTTCCAGGGGTGATGGGTATATACATGTAACACTGGAGGTGGAGGAGGAACATTCCAACCCCACCCCTCCACCACTGGCTGCATTGCAAGAGGATTAGGGATGACATTAGAAACCACAGAGTAAAGCCCAGCAGAAGCAGTGGGGGCAGCAGAGGCAATTGGGGGGGGGAATCAACAAGCGATACAGAGGGAGGAGTATAGGGTGGTGCAGAGACCAGCTCTGCAGGTGCAGTTTAATTAAGTGCAAATTAAGCAAACTTTGCATTATTCCTGCATTTTACATTGAACAGCCATTGATGAAACATGGAAGCAGTGTTGGCAGCAGAGGCTGGGATTGAGGTCTCTCTTCTTTCCCTGCCCTGAGTCCTTGCCACAGGGCCCTTCTCTTGCTCACCAGGTGAGGCTCAGTTTCTGTCTTGCAGCAGCACCAGCTGAGAAGGAGAGTGCCACCAGTTTTCCTATAACCTATAGTGGGGACATCAGCTGGGACAGTCTCCTGAGATGTGGGAAATGAGGGTTCATACCTCTGTGAAGAAAGTACTAAACATCTCCCTTCCTGTATGAATATTCTCGCCACTTGGCTCTCACTAAGTTTGTCATTTAAAGGCAGGATCGCACTTTCAGATGGTTTCGACAACATGCGTGAAAGCCTGGGGCACCACCAGCTTGCAGGGATTCACTCACATGGTGCTGCTCCCCCCTGCCCAACCGTTCCTCGACTACTCCAGGCTGCAGCTGCTGGATCCCACAGCTCCTGCCCCAGACCTGCGTGACCTGCTGATCCTGCCCCCCAGTCCCAAATGAGAGCTGGGGCTGTGCAGGTAGGCATTGGGGCTTGTCCTTCACCCAGCAACTGGACAAACAAGCACCTGCTGATGTACACAGCCCATGTCCTCAGCCCATGTCCTCAGCTTAGCAGTGATCCTGCACTGTTTTGAATGACACTGCTTTCCTGCCTCTCTTTGCTGCAGCCCACAGGAGGGATTTCCACATACCTGCACCTCTGATGGAGGGGTTGCAATGCTAAAATGTGTTCCAGCAGCCACTCTCCCTTGGCAATCCTCTCCACACTGTCCAAACAGGAGCCATCATGGAGATGGGCTCTGCCACATGCAGCAGGCTGCTGCTTTGGCCACGCTGTGCCTCCCCACTCAGGGGGGACTATCCAGACCCCGAGGCTGTGCCCCCACCTTCTGCATGGGGGGCACTGCAGAGGAGTTGCCCCAAACAGCAACAGGTATGTCCTCACTGGGAAATGGGGCAGCGGGGCGAAGCCCTCTGTTCTGAAACTCGTCGAATGCCAGGACGCAGTCATAACTCCAAAGTGAAATCAGTCGAGCAGTAAGTATCTCCAGCATCCTTGCACACACACGTGCACATGCACACACATACACATTTCCCTCTGTATGCATATAGGTACAATCCAGCGCACAGCTGGTGAACCCCTGTAGCCAGATTCAACATTATGTTTAAGGTCATTTTTAATAGATCTCCTTTACTGTTGTTCTTTCTCTTTTTATTTCTTCTTCTGTGCTGGAATAGGTATTTCATGTGGTTTCTTTGTTTTCATTCTGAATTTTATAGTTGTGGTTCCCTATTTGTTGTTATTGTTGAACTTCCTGCTCTGTTGAAACTTATTAAATTATTCTTTTTTTTGCTTGGTTTTATCTGTCTCTCTCTGGAGATCAGGGTTTCAATAAATGTATTTCATGTGGCTCTTAGAATGTTTCTCCTTTTTATTTTCTATCCGAGGGATAAAGAAAAATAGGTCTGGAAATCAAAGAACACATCCAGAGATAAGTAAATGTGGGAAAGAGCCCTGTTCCCTCTGAAGGAACAGCATCACTTTCCAGAAAATCCTGAACAAGTCCTTCAGGACCAACACAGGAGATGAGGCATTTATAGCTAGCATCACTCTCTCTCCTTTCTTTATGAGTTATTGGTTGTGGGCATTTATTCAGTTTATTTCTGAGCTAGTTCTTTCAAGGCTCTCAATAATTTATCATAGAATCATAGAATATCTCAAGTTGGAAAGGACCCAAAAGGATCATCAAATCCAACTCCCTGCTCCTTGCAGGACTACCTAACACTAAACCATATGACTAAGAGCGTCGTCCAGATGCTCCTTGAACTCTGACAGGCTTGGTGCCGTGACCACTTCCCTGGGGAGCCTGTTCCAGTGACCGACCACCCTCTCAGTGAAGAACCTTTTCCTAATGTCCAATCAAAAGGGTTCTTCACTGAGAACCTTTTCACTGTTTCAACAGTGAAAATTGCCATCCGAAGTATCCCCATAAATTCACTAATGACACCTCAGCTTTTGAAAGATGAGATGACAAAATCCTTCCAGTGATACAATTTAATGCCAAACTCTTAACTTTTTGACAGCTTTCTGAGACTTACATGGACAATTTTAATTGTTTAGCCTGGCTGACTGAGCCCTGGATGATGAAATAAAGTTCCCTTTTGGAGTTGTTCAAAGCTTTGACTGAGGACTGCCAGCCATACCAGGATACACTGCAAGGGTCTGCGCTTTTGTGGGCCTCTCCTAAGTCCTTTTTTATTATCTCCATCATGGTAAGAAGAGCTGTCCATTGCCAATACAAAACAATGACTTCGCGTTGTCTTCCTTTCCCTTGGCTTCAGATGCAGGTGAGGCCATTTTTGGCAGCTGCTGATTCAGATGATGAAGCCTCCCTGACTCAATACAATACATCATCTCTGCAACACAAAAGTTGTGAGGGAAAAAAATCTTTGCCCTGACTGATTCAATCATGTGTGTGTAAGAGATATATAAAGATATGTCAGGCAGGAAAGAATGAAGTGCTTCTGGACCAAGATACAACAAACTGCACTGGTTACACTTACAGGCTTCTCTATGGATTTATTATTTTTCAGGATTAAAACAGACTCGCTGGTAAAATCCAGTGGGATATGATCTCTTTGTTTAATCAAAATTATTATTCACTTGAAAGTCTCCTACAAGGCAGCCTCATTGTATCATCTCTCCTAAGCCCTGCTTATGCCTTTAGACCATCAGGGTTACAACAGACATATGTGTGAGTTACTGTCCTATCACCCATTAAAGATATTTTAAAAGGGACTTAAGAGAGAAAGAGCTAAATTTACCAGTCTGTTTGGCTATTTTGCAGAAGAGCTGCCTCCCTCGTCAGGGATCTAAGAAGGGTGTGCAGGGCTACAAGCTGGGAAGGACACGGAAGACCACCTTATGGTCCTTTGCAGAGCATCCAAGCTGATGCGGCAGCTCTAAGGACATGGCCCCAGGAGGAAGGCCAGGAAAGGAAGTCATGGAGGATGCTAATGCTGCATTCATCAATCTATCTCCTTTGACAAGCTTTGCTTTTCGGTCTTTTCTCTCTTGCAAGATACCACTAACTGATGACAGCTGCTGAACAGCAGCATCATCTGTTTCTTCACAAGTGATCACTTGACTTGCACACATTAATCTACCTCTGGGTATGCAATGGTGTGGCAGGGCAAGAAGAAAAGCAGCTACGATTGCTTTCAGATACCAGTTTGCCTATTTAGATGGGGAAAAGCTGTGCATGCTCCTGAAGTAGCCACTTTTATAAATGAGACTGGTAATGACTCAGCTTTGCAAGAAATGATGCAGCTGTGATGCCATCTGCCCAAATGTCCTTAATGCTCATCACCTAGCTACTAGGAGATCCAGCTGCTGTGGGCATCTGGGATCTAGCCCATGTCAAGGCACCTGCCTTTTAACCCTGGGGCCTCTGGCATATGACTGCAGTACATCATCTGCTCAGCAGCCCCTTTCCTATTCTCTGTTCCTCAGGTCCAGTCCTGGCTCTTGAGTGTAAGCACACCCTCTCCCAAAAGGCTAAATCTTCTGTCCTACAAAATATCTTTGTGAAGCCTAGGACAGAGAGGAGTAAGCAGACATGCAGATATAAATAGCCTTTGCAGAGACTGTGTAAAGACACTGTTGTGTTTACTTAGAAAATAAAACACAAGAGATCATACCTCATTAGAAAAAATAACAAACTCCTTAAGTGCAAAATCCCCCAATCCAATCCAACTACCCTCTCCTCAGAGGTCCTTGGGACTCCATCAGAGTCTGTCTTCTCCAACCTTGAATGATACCCTAAGTCAATTTTACATGTTCACCAAGTCCTCACCTACCTCTGTCCTTAGCTTCCCCTGTGTCCCTCCCAGTGATATTTTTTAGTTTGCCTCTCTTTGTCTTGGGGTTGGTAATTTTTCATTTTCTCCAGTCCTTCAGACAACAGGAAGGGCCACCTCCTCCCAGCTTTGGCAAACGCATTGTCCCCAAGCCCTTCATCATCTGTAGGTGATGACAAGAGTTCATGCCATTGCCTCTGCTTGGCGCAGACCTGGCCCAGCTTGCTTGTCCGTGAAGGTTACCTAGGCAGTGACAAGTATATCAATTTCCAGGGTAAAAATCTCATTGTACCTGTCAAGATCCATCAGCTGGACAAAGGGGCTTCCTTAATTGCTGCAGTCCTGGCATATTAACTGCATCTTTGCCTAAAAGGCCATAAACTCCACACATGGGTGGGATTTCTTAGCCTGCCTTTGTCATTTTCCTCTTGAGTTGGACTTACATAGCTTAACTGATATAACCAAAAGGTAAATCAAGAAAGAAAAAAAAGATAGCACAGCTCTACACCACAGGCAGTTCAACAGCTAGCTGACCAAAAGACACTATTACAGGAACCTGAATTTGTAGTTTATTATCAGTGAAAAATACTGAAGCCATTGCAATGTTTTTATCAACTATTAGTGTGGGATTTTTTTTTTTATTAGACTGAAAACATTTATAAGACATGATCTGCTGGACCATATCAGGTGTATTTTTGATTTGTGAATATATATCTTATTTTTATTGGACTATGAAAAAAGGCAAAGGGAAAGCATTTAACTTTACTCTTGCATCAAGATGAGATATTTTTGCCTATACGCCTGTGAACATAATATAATGCTCTGTATAGACTAGCCTTTTCATGAACGAGTTTCAGTAAAAAGTACCTTGTCTTTTACACAAATATAGATCGACAAACTTTCTCACTCTGAGTTTGAACATACAAATTAGATACACACACTTCAACTGCATTCAGCCTGGAGAAGAGAAGGCTCCCAGGAGACCTTATTGAGAATTTAGCAGAGTTTATTCCTGGAGTAGAGGCCTCTGAATGATCAAGAACCCTTCCTAAGGCTCTCACAGGATCTCCTCAGGGATATACCTCAGAGGTAACAGGAGCCAACAGGGGAACACCAGTGAAATACCTCAAAGGAATTAAGGTGTGTTCCTCTAAGAAGGTGGCACGGCCAACAGCCCAGCTGAAGTGCCTCTACACCAATGCACACAGCATGGGCAACAAACAGGAGGAGTTGGAAGCCACCATGCTGCTAGAAAGCTACGACCTAGTTGCCATTACTGAAACTTGGTGGGACGCATCCCATGACAGGAGTGCGGCTATCGATGGCTACAGGCTGTTCGGAAGGGACAGGCGAGGTAGGAGGGGCGGAGGGGTTGCCCTCTACATCAAGAAATGGATAGATTGTGAAGAGCTGTCTCTGAAGAATAGCCATGAGCAGCTTGAAAGCTTATGGGTAAGAATTAGAGACCAAGGCAACAAAGGGAACCTTGTGGTTGGTGTTCACTACAGGCTGCCTGATCAAGGGGAGCCTATTGACGAAGCCTTCTTACTCCAGCTACAGGAGGCATAGTGCTCGCAGGCTCTCGTCCTGCTGCGGGACTTCAACCACCTCAACATCTGCTGGAAAAATAGCACGGTGAGCTGTAGGCAATCCAGGAGACTCCTGGAGTGCATTGAGGATAACTTCTTAGGCCAGGTAGTAGACAGCCCTACCAGAGGGGATGCGATACTGGACCTGATGGTCACCAATGCAAGTAAACTAATTAATCAGAGACGTCAGGATTGGAGGCAGCCTGGGCTGCAGTGATCATGCTCTGGTGGAGTTTGCAGTCCTGAGGGATATGGGACAGGCAAAGAGTAAAGTCAGGACCCTGAATTTAGGGAAAGCTCTTCAAGGGATCAGAATAGAGCTGGCAGAGCTTTAAGGATGCTTTCCATAGAGTGCAAGAGCTCTCGATCCCCAGGTGTAAGAAATCAGGCAAGGAAGGCAGGAGACCAGCATGGCTGAGTCAAGACCTGCTGGTCAAACTAAAGGGCAAGAAGGAAATGCACAGGCAGAGGAAGCAGGGACAGGTATCCTGGGAAGAGTATAGGAACATTGCCTGGATGCGTAGGGATGGGGTCAGGAAGGCCAATGCGCGGCTGGAGCTGAACTTGGCAAGGGACGCAAAGAATAATAAGAAGGGCTTCTACAGGTGTGTCAGCCAGAAAAGGAAGGTCAAAGAAAGCGTACCCCCCCAATGAACACGACTAGCAAACTGGTAACAACGGATGAGGAGAAGGCTGAGGTACTCAACAACTTTTTTGCCTCAGTCTTCACTGGCAACCTCTCTTCCCACACCTCTCGAGTGGATGGACTGCAAGGCAGGGACTGGGGGAGCAAAGTCCCTCCCACTGTAAGAGAAGATCAGGTACAAGAACACCTGAGGAACCTGTACATACATAAGTCTATGGGTTCTGATGAGATGCATCCCAGAGTCCTGAGGGAATTGGCTGATGTAGTTGCCTAGCCACTCTCCATGATATTTGGAAAGTCATGGCAGTCAGGTGAAGTCCCTGGGGACTGGAAAAAGGGAAACACTGCACCCGTTTTTAAAAAGGGTAAAAAGGAGGACCCTGGGAACTACCGACCTGTCAGCCTCACCTCTGTGCCTGGGAAGATCATGGAACAGATCCTCCTAGAAACTATGCTAAGGCACATGGAGGACAGGGAGGTGATTCGAGACAGCCAGCATGGCTTCACCAAGGGCAAGTCCTGCCTGACCAACCTAGTGGCCTTCTGTGATGGAGTGACTGCATCAGTGGATGAGGGAAGAGCTACGCATGTCATCTATCTGGACTTCTGTAAGGCCTTTGACATGGTCCCCCCCAACATCCTTCTCTCTGAATTGGAAGGATATGGATTGGATGGGTGGACTGTTCGGTGGATAAGGAATTGGCTGGATGGTCGCATCCAGAGGGTAGTGGTCAATGGCTCAATGTCCAGATGGAGAACAGTGACAAGTGGTCTGTATTGGGACCAGTACTGTTTAATATCTTTACCAACGACATAGATAGTGGGATCGAGTGCACCCTTATCAAGTTTGCAGATGACACCAAGCTGAGTGGTGCAGTTGACACGCCTGAAGGACGGGATGCCACCCAGAGGGACCTGGACAAGCTCGAGAAGTGGGCCCATGGGAACCTCATGAGGTTCAACAAGGCCAAGTGCAAGGTCCTGCACCTGGGTCGAGGCAATCCCCAGTATCCATACAGGCTAGGGGATGAAGGGATTGAGAGCAGCCCTGAGGAGAAGGACTTGGGGGTACTGGTAGATGAAAAGCTGGATGTGAGCAGGCAATGTGTGCTCGCAGCCCAGAAAGCCAACCGTATCCTGGGCTGCATCAAAAGAAGCGTGGCCAGCAGGTCGAGGGAGGTGGTTCTGCCCCTCTACTCTGCTCTGGTGAGACCCCACCTGGAGTACTGCGTCCAGCTCTGGAGTCCTCAGTACAGGAAAGACATGGACCTGTTGGAGAGGGTCCAGAGGAGGGCCACAAAAATGATCAGAGGGATGGAACACCTCTCCTATGAGGAAAGGCTGAGAGAGTTGGGGTTGTTCAGCCTGGAGAAGAGAAGGCTGCGGGGAGACCTTCTTGCGGCCTTTCAATACTTAAAGGGGGCTTATAAGAAAGATGGGGACAGACTTTTTAGCAGGGCCAATAGCGATAGGACAAGGGGTAATGGCTTTAAACTAAAAGAGGGTAGATTCAGACTAGATATAAGGAAGAAATTTTTTACGATGAGGGTGGTGAAACACTGGAACAGGTTGCCCAGAGAGGTTGTAGATGCCCCATCCTTGGAAACATTCAAGGCCAGGCTGGATGGGGCTCTGAGCAACCTGATCTAGTTGAAGATGTCCCTGCTCATTGCAAGGGGGATGGACTAGATGACCTTTAAAGGTCCCTTCCAACCCAAACTATTCTATGATTTTCTGATTCTATATCATGAAAATTATGCATCAACAAACCAAGAGTAGCAGAAGAGATGCCCTAAAGGCCCTATCATCGTCAAATTGCAGTTAATATTTTCCAGGATTTTTGACTCTCTTAAGTTACCCTGGTGAGGCGGGCAAAGTGGTGCTAGGCTTCTCTGCTGCCATTGTACTTGTTTGTAGGGCTGTGCCAAGCTCTGCTTTAGCGAACATAAATGATCGCACAGCCAGGGGGTCCCAGCTCTAAGCAGGAATACAGCCTTGCGTCTTGGTGATCAGGGACCATGAGCTTATTCAGCTCATCCCTGAACCCACGTAGACTTATAGCCCTTGATCTTAGCCTCCCCTCCTTCCTTTCAGCTGAGCTGGAAGAGTCGAGGAGCCCGTCTCCTCTCTGTGTAGACGAGATTTCTAAGCTGCTTTTCTCTTCCTTGTGGCTAGGCTGCTGCAAAGCACCCTCCTCTAGACATTCAATATGCAGCCACAGCTCTAAGTCTGCAAGGCAAAGAAATGTCCGGGTGGCAAATCTGCAAAAGAAGTTTGTGGGGATGGAACCCAAACAGGGCAGTAATTGCCTGTTTGCAGTGTCACAGCTCAGGGCCTGGGGTGGGGTAGGGGGATCGTTTGGGCTTTTTTGCACCCAGGAATAGCCCCACTGCTGAAAGGACACAGTCCTGCCCCTGACTCCTGCTTTTCTAGATATTAGACGGAGGCACACTGCAGCCCTCGACTCAAGCAATTAGTCATGTTCCTTAAACATTGTCGACAGAGGCTTGTTTCTCATTAAACCACCTGAAAGCAGATCTACTGAAAGTTCCAAGAGGAAAATAAAAAGTTATTTGTTTCCAGACACAGATAAAAGGCAACAACACTAAGAACTGCTGAAACAGAAACAATTATCATTATTTTTTTTTCCACAGCCCGAGATAAATTCCCCAAGCGATATCCTACAGAGGGAGAGCAGCACAGCTATCTGCAGAGATACTAGTCTACTATTTCATGCCTTCCACATGGGGTGACAGGAGGTAGCTTGTGAAGTGGCAAATTAGTGGGGCAAAAATCTCACTCAACTCCAGAGATGTAGATTGGGCATGAACTCATTGAGGTCAAAGATACAGTTACAGGCTGTCCTGGTTTTGGCTGGGATAGAGTTGATATTTCTTCCTAGTAGCTGGTATAGTTCTGTGTTTTGGATTTAGGATGAGAGTAATGTTGATAACACACTGGTGTTTTAGTTGTTGCTAAGTAGTGCTTATAACTAAGTCAAGGACTTTTCAGGTTCCCATGCTAAGCTTTCCCATTAAGGTTACTATATTCACTGTTCTCAACTCATGTGGATTCCTCTCTTTCACGGCTTGACAAAATTACTCGGAGTCGATTCCAGGTCTCTGAGAGTCCTGCGGTGAGGGATCTGATCCCTGCTGGCTGAGCGCATACAGCTTTCAGAGTTTTGCTTCTCCCTTGAGGAGGTATTTTCAATTTCCTGACGCTCATCCCATATCTGTCCCACTTTTCTCCAGATTTTAATGTTCTTACAGAAAATCAAAGCGGAGTTTAATTTAGTGTTTTCACACACCTACACCCCTATACCAGCTCTAATCCTTTCAGTATAAAAGCATCACTTCTTTTTCCCTTTAAAATCTTTCAATATTTCAAAATGTTTCAATAGCTAGATAACTTTTTATGATTTCCTTTTAATATTACAATTTAATTTCCTATGCAAACTTCTAACTTGGTTTGACTTTTGGCAATGTTTACCACAGTCCTGTGCTTCCTGGCCGACAAACAAAAAGGGTGTGAGGGAAGACCCAGGGAACTACAGACCTGTTAGTCTAACCTCGGTACCTGGAAAAATTATGGACGTGATTACACTGGGTGCTATTGAAAGGCATCTAAAGGACAATGCAATCAGCAGGCACAGTCAACACAGGTTCACAAAGGGAAAGTCCTGCCTAACTAATTTGATATCCTTCTACGATAAGGTCACCTGCCTAGCGGATGAAGGGAAGGCAGTGGATGCAGTTTTTCTGGATTTTAGTAAGGCTTTTGATACTGTCCCTCACAGCATCCTTCTGGACAAGTTGTCCAACTGTGGGATGAGCGGGTTCACAGTGAGCTCGGTGAAGAACTGGCTGAATGGCAGGGCTCAAAGGGTTGTAGTGAATGGGGTACATCTGGCTGGCGACCAGTCACCAGCGGTGTTCCTCAGGGCTCAATTCTAGGGCCGGTTCTGTTCAATATATTGATCAATGATCTGGATGCAGGAGTTGAATGCACCCTTAACAAGTTTGCTGATGATACCAAACCGGGAGGTGCTGTTGACTCTCTTGAGGGACAAGAGGCCTTGCAGAGGGATCTAGATAGACTGGAGCATTAGGCAATCATCAGTGGCATGAAACTTAACAAGTCCAATTGCCGGATTCTGCACCTAGGATGGAGTAACGCCAGGCACAAGTATACACTGGGAGAGGAGCGGCTGGAGAGCAGCCCTGCAGAAAGGGATCTGGAGGTGCTGGTTGGCAGCAGGCTCAATAGGAGTCAGCAGTGTGCCCTGGCAGCCAGGAGAGCAAACTGCATCCTGGGGTGCATTAAATACAGTATAACCAGCTGGTCAAAAGAGGCGATTATCCCTCTGTATTCAGCGTTGGTACGGCCTCACCTAGAGTACTGTGTGCAGTTCTGGGCCCCACCATTTAAGAAGGATGTGAAGGTCCTTGAATGCATCCAGAGGAGGGCAACAAAGCTGGTGAAAGGGCTGGAAGGCATGTCCTATGAGGAGCAGCTAAGGACTTTGGGCTTGTCTAGTTTGGAGAAAAGGAGGCTGAGGGGAGACCTCATTGCTCATATCTACAGCTTCCTGAGGAGGGCAAGTGGAGAGGGAGGTGCTGATCTCTTCTCCCTGGGATCCGGTGACAGGGAGCGTGGGAATGGCTCAAAGCTGCATCAGGGGAGGTTTATACTGGGCATTAGGAAGCATTTCTTTACCGAGAGGGTGGTCAAACACTGGAACGGGCTTCCTAGAGAGGTGGTCGATGCCCCAAGCCTGTCAGTGTTGGACAATGCCCTTAATAACATGCTGTAACTTTTGGTCAGCCCCGAATTGGTCAGGCAGTTGGACTAGATGATCATTGTAGGTCCCTTCCAACTGAAATATTCTTTTCTTTTCGCTTTTTTCTTTTTTCTTCTTTTTTCTTTTTTCTTTTCTTTTCAGACAGAGTGGCTGCATGTGAGCTGCTTGGGGTGGCCGCTGGAGTGCTCTCCATCCATTTCGGTCTGCAGCCTGTTCCTGCATGTTTTCCTCCTTCCTTGTGTAGCAAACTCCAGAGAGCTCCTGTCGTGGTTTAACCCCAGCTAGCAACTAAGCACCACGCAGCCGCTCGCTCACTCCCCCCTCCTGGTGGGATGGGGGAGAGAATTGGAAGGGTAAAAGGGAGAAAACTCGTGGGTTGAGATAAGAACAGTTTAATAACTAAAGTAAAATAAAAATAGAACAGTAGCAATAGTAATAATAACAATAATAATAATAATAAAAACAAGTAATAATAGTACAATAGTAATACAAAGCAAGCGATACACTCTACAATTGCTCACCACCCACCGACTGATGCCCAGCACGTCCCCCAAGCAGCGATCGCTGCCCCTCCCCCAGCCAACTCCCCCCGCTCATATACTGAGCATGATGTCATGTGGTATGGAATAGCCCCTTGGCCAGCCTGGGTCAGCTGTCCTGGCTGTGCCCCCTCCCAGCTTCTTGTGCACCTGGCAGAGCATGGGAAGCTGAAAAGTCCTTGATCAGTGTGAGCGCCACTTAGCAACTACTTAGCACTACTTAGCAAGAACCAAAACGTCAGTGTATCCTCGACATTGTTCTCATCCTAAACCCAAAACACAGCCCCATACTGGCTACCAAGACGAAAATTAACTCTATCCCAACTGAAACCAGGACAGCTCCTTGCAGCTTTTATTGAAAAACAGGTCTCCTTCAGCTGAAGTACCTTACAAATCTTTGGCCTGACTGGCTTCACTAATCAGTTCTCTCATCTTCTGAAATCTGTGCTCTCGAAACTGAAAATCTAACTTGTTTTTGTATATCCCTCCATTTAATCTAAAACAAATGAACTCATTTTGGCTAATGGCTCAGTTTAGCTGTGAAATTAATGTTAGTCTTTCCACTGGCTGTAGAAACTTGGATCTGTCCTGTTTAAATATTCTCCAGGGTTGAGGGTGTAACCACAGTATTATGGGCCATGGATTCAGTTGGTTTAAATTGCTAAAACTCTGCTGGACTCTGGCCAGTCAAGTGGAGTCCCCCTTGTCTAAGAAGCTGAAGTTTTCATGAAAGTATTTTGGAAGCAACTACAGGCTCTTAAATTATTAAGAAAAGAAATATTTTTGCCATCTTTCCACAGATGAAACTGCAATAAAATCTATGTTCTCACACTGTTTATAATAGTCTCCAAATTAATTTACTGTACCTGTCATAATATATTATCAATGCCTTCTGTGTACACTACCTCATTTGAGAGCCTCTTCTTGTTGTTTATAGCAAATGACAGGAAAAATTTAATGTGATACAAATAACCTTTGGATTGATTTAACTCTGCATGCCCAGACTCTCCCAGTCCTCCTACTTGTGGTGATTGCAAGTTAGCATTCAGACTGCAGCAGCAGCAATGAAAGAGGGAGACATCAGCGTCAATCTTCAAAATCTCCTGTCAGTTAAGCAGAGCAGCCTACAAAGGGGCCAGAGGCTAATTATAATATCAAAGTTTGAGTAAGGGGTAGAACACTGAATTGGACAGCAAGATTACATAGTCTGAGAGTGTTAGATTCCCATTGCTTCTTCTCCTCCATTAAACTCTATCACATCCCTATCACCAGGCTCATCTAAAGACATGCCAGAGGAGAGAAGAGGAGGACAGAGAAGTCAAAAGGACCATAGCTGCACAAGTAAAACATACCAGTTGCCTCTGAGGGCATTTTGTATCTTAAGGTGAAATGATATATTTCCATAAGGTTAAGGGTGAAGTCGTTCAATGCAAACTAATAATAGCAAAGCCCATAATGGCTTTCTGCCACCCATCACCCAATGTTAATATTGCCTGAAAGCATGTTGTTACTCATTCAGTAGTAATACAGCGTTAGCTAGTGCTGAATAGCTGCTCACACTTAACATGTTCTGAAGTATTTGCATGGGTAACTCCTATGTACCGGGATTTAAACAAAAAGGGAGGCATGAATTCCAGCATTCAGCTTGTTCTTTCATTCCTGCATCTTGTCACTTATACCTGCTCTAAAACACATAACAGCCTTATCACAGGCTGCTCGGTTCATTGTAATAGGTAGACTAAGAGAGCAAACGTGGTTTTCAATGATTATCTGTCCGGTAAAGGAACACAAGTTGGCAAACATTAGCCTAAGAACAAGCCACTTCATTTTTGACACATATTATAGACTACTGAGGAAAATAAACTAGCCCTCTTTCTATTTTTAACTCTCTTATTGACACAGTGCCCACTTTAGACTGACTGTAAGCCCGACTGTTGGACTCTGTGCCTATGGAGAGAAGGAGCACTCACACCTCTGATGGGCTCCAGGGCAGGAGGAGGAAGCTGGAAGCAGCAGCATGGGGAGAAAAATGGAGGCAAAGAGGAGTCCGTTGAAGGCAGAGGCAGCCCTTTCAGCGGTAGATGCCTTCTCACAGTCTCAGCGTACTTCACGATAAAATCGCTGTAGCAGTGGATCAACTGAGGCTGAGCTGAAGAGAAATGCTTGAATCTGAAAATGTGTCCATTTTGCTTTTTTTCTTCCCTCCAAATCTTTCCTCTCTTAAGGTATTGAATCTAGTTCAGTGTTAGGTTAGTGCAACTCAAACCACTTGGACCACTCCAACACCAAGCTAATCTCTCAGCGGTCCAGTAACTAGTCCATCCCCTCTTAGCGTACAGTGTCTCCCTGAGGCACAGCTCACAGTTTTCTAAAGACTGAAAACTGCCAAAATAAGTAGGACTGTCACCAAAACTCAAACACTTCTTGATCCTCTATAGTTTATACTGCACTCATTTCTGACATGGACCATAGATTATTATTAGCCTTAAAGAGCAAACAAACAAAAAACCTCTCACGCTCTTTTTCTGTCTAATGTGCAAAGCACCCTTTCCTCTTTGGAGGAAAAATCCAAGTCCCAGACACATGCACATGAAGGCAAGAAAATCATAATAGTTTTTATTTGTGTTATACCAGCTGTTTTCAATTTGGTTTTTTTTTTTTGTTTTTTCAGTGAAGGTACAGACACCTATATAGCAAATTTTAGCCTGCTAACATGGTCTTGCTTTTCTCAGTTACCTTTTGCAGATTCCATAGAGTTATCCCACAGATTCCCTGGGGTTTCTGGGGCCCTCGAGGTAAAAATATACCCACTGCACTATGCTGCAGCACAGAGCTGAGGCTTTGGTGCACTGTGGTTCTGGACACTGTTTTTGCAGCAATGTTAGAAAGCTGAATTCTACACAAGTAACCTCTCTGGATGGGGGAAAACCTTATTTAAAAGCTGAGAAGTCTATTGTAGTTGGAAGTTAAGGTTTTTCCTTTCCTCACCAGGAAACACTGTGGGAAAATGGAGAAAGTGATATTATTAGGGTTTATTGAACTTAGATAATTTAGGATAGTGGGAAAGTCTGAGAAAAATCTATTGCTTAATGTGTTGGGTTTACGAGCTTGGCTACACGAGGTATTTAGGGGACTGTTAGTGTGTAAAAGATGATAAAGGGGAATATAAAAGCCTAATAGCTATTTCTACGCTTGTGTCCATCCCGCGTTTCTTCCCTGCTATGCCATGTAATCTGCATATAGTTTATGCATGTAATATTTATGCATAGTTTATAGTATGCATACAGTTTAATCCAATGATTTTATGCCATTTAGCTTAATCCAGTTTGGAAAGGCCAGAAGACACTGGAGCTATTACTGTGCTGGCTGTCCCCCACCAACTACCATGTATTTTCCCCACTGCTTTTCAGCCAGACCAAATACATCAGTTCATTTTCCTCCATTGGTGCCAGCTGCAGTGTCGGAGACACATGCAGCTCTCAAGGAGAACAAGTGCATCTCCCAGGCTGGAGGGTCACCAAGCAACTACGGCTGGACAGTACCATCCTGAAAGCTTCAGGGAAAGGTTCCCCCTCCAGCTTTGGGAGGCAGCGAGCCCACAGGGCCTGCCAGGACTCTTGGCAGAGGCTGGGTGGAGGATGCAGTGAGCCCTGGCTAGCCCACTCCTGTCGTCTCCTGCCTTTACAGTTCAGAAGTAGCTTTTGGAGTGGGAACAAGTTACTGCAGCATAAGGTAGGGTGTGAGTTTGCAGTGCATCAGCGATGTTGGGGAAATGCTGTTCACTCTTGCCTGGTAGATCCCTGCAAAAAAACAGGAGGTAGCTTCTCACCCCAGGAACGGGGCGCTTTTCTGTCTTTGTGTGTCACCATACAGGGTCTGGAAAGCTGCCTGCAGGCTCATCTGGCCCCATGGCAGTCTGAAGCCTTGCAATCAGTCTCTGATGTCCTTTATTGTCCTTTTCCTATAGTTTGTTGTGGTGCCATCATGCTGCTTTTTACATGAATGGTGTTGGTGTGAATTTAATTGTGGAAACTTCCAGTTATCAGGCTCGATCTTAACTGTTGTCTCAAACTGATATTTCAGTGCCTCATTTTAATCAGCAGCATAGCTAGAGGGCTTTTTCAAGAACAAACAAATATTTAGATGCAGGCATTCACTCACTTGTAGAATTATTTATCTGATAAAGATTTGGCTTGATATTTTATGTCCTTCTTCCTCACGAGGAAGGGTATTACGGCTCCATAAAATTTGTCACGTGCCTATTCCCAGTGTAGGAAACACAGCATATGAAAGCAGTAATAAAATGACTTTTCATATCCATCTCCTCCTAATAATCGTCCGATTATTATCCACTATTGGTTGTTCAGGTTGGCAGTGATGAGGTAGCTGATAGAGGCACAAAGACAATCAAAAGGGACTTTAGAGAACTGGGGCGATTACTTGAAGGATCAGGAGCACAGGTAGTATTTTCCTCCATCCCGTCAGTAGGTGGGAGGCATACGGAAAGGAACAGGAAGATCCACCTCATCAACACGTGGCTCAGAGGCTGGTGCCAGAGGTGGAATTTTGGGTTTTTCAATCATGGGGCAGTTTACATGGCACCAGGCCTGCTGGAGACAGATGGGGTTCACCTGTCGCAAAGGGGGAAAAGGATTCTGGCTCAGGAGCTAGCAGGCCTCATTGAGAGAGCTTTAAATTACATGCGAAGGGGGGAGGGGATAAAACCAGGCTTGCTAGGGATGAGCCTAGGGGTGGCATGCCTGTGTTGGAGACGAGATCAATAGCCCAACTGAAGTGCATTTACACCAATGCACGCAGCATGGGCAATAAACAGGAGGAGCTGGAAGCCATTGCGCGGCAGGAAAACTATGATGTGGTCGCCATCACGGAAACATGGTGGGATGACTCACATAACTGGAGTGCTGCAATGGATGGCTACAAGCTCTTTAGAAGGGACAGGCAAGGAAGGAGAGGTGGTGGGGTAGCCTTGTACGTTACAGAGTGTTTTGACTGTCTAGAGCTCAACGACGGTAATGATAAGGTTGAGTGCTTATGGGTAAAGATCAGAGGGAAGGCTAATAAGGCAGATATCCTGGTGGGAGTCTGTTATAGACCACCCAACCTTGACGAGGAAACAGATGAAGTATTCTACAAGCAGCTGGGAGAAGTCTCACAGTCCCTAGCCCTTGTTCTCATGGGAGACTTCAACTTACCAGATGTCTGCTGGAAATACAACACAGCAGAGAGGAAGCAGTCTAGGAGGTTCCTGGAGCGTGTGGAAGATATAACTTCCTGACACAGCTGGTAAGCGAGCCAACCAGGGGAGGTGCCCTGCTGGACCTGCTGTTTACGAACAGAGAAGGCCTGGTGGGCGATGTGGTGGTCGGAGGCTGTCTTGGGCTCAGTGACCATGAAATGATAGAGTTTTCAATTATTGGAGAAGTAAGGAGGAGCGTCAGCAAAACCGCTACCCTGAACTTCAGTAGGGCAGACTTTGGATTGTTTAGGAGCCTGGTTAACAGAGTCCCTTGGGAGGCAGTCCTGAAGGGCAAAGGAGTCCAGGAAGGCTGGATGTTATTCAAGGAGGAAGTCTCAAAGGCGCAGGAGCAGGCCGTCCCCATGTGCTGCAAGTCGAGCAGGCGGGGGAGAAGACCGGCCTGGCTGAACAGAGAGCTTTGGCTGGAACTCAAGAAAAAAAGGAGAGCTTACCACCTTTGGAAGAAGGGGCAGGTGACTCAGAAGGACTACAAGGATGTTGTGAGGTTATGCAGGGAGAAGATTAGAAAGGCGAAGGCCCAGCTAGAACTTAAACTGGCCACCGCCATTAAAGATAACAAAAAATGTTTTTACAAGTATATCAGCGACAAAAGAAGGGCCAGGAAGAATCTCCCTCCTTTGTTGGATGCGGAAGGTAACTTTTCCACAAAGGAGAAGGCTGAGGTACTTAATGCCTTCTTTGCCTCAGTCTTTAATAGTCAGACTAGTTATCCTCAGGGTATTCAGGCCCCTGAGCTGGGAGATGGAGATAGGATGCAGAATGAAGCCCCGGTTGTCAAAGAGGTGGCAGTCACCGACCTGCTCCTCCACCTGGATGCTCACAAGTCTATGGGGCCAGACAGGATCCACCTGAGGGAGCTGGCAGAGGAGTTGGCCAAGCCACTCTCCATCATTTATCAGCAGTCCTGGTCAACCAGGGAGGTCCCAGATGACTGGAAGCTAGCAAATGTGATGCCCCTCTACAAGAAGGGCCAGAAGGAGGATCCGGGGAACTACAGGCCTGTCAGCCTGACCTCAGCGCCGGGAAAGGTCATGGAACAGATCATCTTGAGTGCCATTACGTGGCACGTGTGGGACAACTGGGGGATCAGGCTCAGCCAGCATGGGTTTATGAAAGGGAGATCCTGTTTCACTAACCTGGTCTCCTTCTCTGATAAGGTGACCTGCTTAGTGGATGAGGGGAAGGCTGTGGATGTTGTCTGCTTGGACTTTAGTAAGGCCTTTGACACTGTCTCCCACAGCATTCTCCTGGAGAAGCTGGCTGCTCACGGCTTGGATGGGTGCACTCTCCACTGGGTTAAAAACTGGCTGGACAGCCAAGCCCAGAGAGTGGTGGTGAATGGAGTCAAATCCAGTTGGCGGCCGGTCACGAGTGGTGTTCCCCAGGGCTCAGTGCTGGGGCCGGTCCTGTTCAACATCTTCACTGATGATCTGGATGAGGGGATTGAGTGCACCCTCAGGAAGTTTGCAGATGACACCAAGTTGGGTGGAAGTGTCGATCTGCTGGAGGGTAGGAAGGCCCTACAGAGGGACCTGGACAGGCTGGATAGATGGGCCAGGGCCAACTGCATGAGATTCAACAAGGCTAAGTGCCGGGTCCTGCACTTGGGTCACAACAACCCCATGCAACGCTACAGGCTAGGGGAGGAGTGGCTGGAGAGCTGCCTGGCAGAAAAGGACCTGGGGGTGTTGGTCGACAGCTGCCTGAACATGAGCCAGCAGTGTGCCCAGGTGGCCAAGAAGGCTAATGGCATCCTGGCTTGTATCAGGAATAGTGTGGCCAGCAGGACCAGGGAGGTGATAGTGCCCCTGTACTTGGCATTGGTGAGGCCCCACCTCGAGTACTGTGTTCATTTTTGGGCCCCTCACTACAAGGAGGACATTGAGGTGCTGGAGCGTGTCCAAAGAAGGGCAAGGAAGTTGGTGAAGGGTCTAGAGCACAAGTCTTATGAGGAGCGGCTGAGGGAGCTGGGGTTGTTTAGTCTGGAGAAGAGGAGGCTGAGGGGAGACCTTATTGCTCTCTACAACTACCTGAAAGGAGGTTGTAGCCAGGTGGGTGTTGGTCTCTTTTCCCAAGTAACAAGCGATAGGACGAGAGGAAATGGCCTCAAGCTGCACCAGGGGAAGTTTAGGTTGGATATTAGGAAAAACTTCTTCACCAAGAGGGTGGTCAAGCATTGGAACAGGCTGCCTGGGGAAGTGTTTGAGTCTCCATCCCTGGAGGTATTTAAAAGAAGGGTAGACGTGGTACTCAAGGACATGGTTTAGTGGTGGACTCGGCAGCGCTAGGTTAATGGTTGGACTCGATGATTTTAAGGGTCTTTTCCAACCTTAATGATTCTATGATTCCTTAATGGCCTTCTCTTTATTCGTAGATCTGAGATAAAGCAATAAAATATTTCCCTTGGAAAGTGTTGGCTCTTTCAGCAGACCAATTTCTTTCAACACTGCAAACAATGTAGACAGAAAGAAAATTGTGCATGCTTTTTATTCTGATGGTACCTGGAGGAGCTTCTACTCTTTCCTGCCATTACTAATTCATACTTTTTTTTTTAACAAGCACATAATAATACTTAACCAGATCCATAGTTCCCGACCTGAAAACTGCAATTAATGTCAGTGATGATAAGCCCTTCTAAGACTGTTGCCATGTTTTTGTCCCTCTAGTTCACCACTAGAAATGAGCGCTGAGCTCATTCCATCCCAAAGCATTCTATGATTCTATGATTCTATTTCCTGCCTTCCACATGGGGTGACAGGAGGTAGTTTGAGAAGTGGCAAATTAGTGGGGCAAAAATCTCACTCTCAACTCCAGAGATGTAGATGAGCATGAACTCATTGAGGTCAAAGATACAGTTACAGGCTGTCCTGGTTTTGGCTGGGATAGAGTTGATATTTCTTCCTAGTAGCTGGTATAGTGCTGTGTTTTGGATTTAGTATGAGAATAATGTTGATAACACACTGATGTTTTAGTTGTTGCTAAGCAGTGCTTACACTACTCAAGGACTTTTCAGCTTCCCATACTCTGCCAGCGAGAAGCTGGGAGGGGGCAGAGCCAGGACAGCTGACCCAGACTGGCCAAAGGGCTATTCCATACCATATGATGTCATGCTCAGCATATAAACTGGGGAGAGTTTGCCAGGGGGCAGTGATCACTGCTCGGGGATGGGCTGGGCATCGGTCAGCAGGTGGTGAGCAATTACATTGTGCATCACTTGTTTTGCATAATCTTTTATTGTTATTATTATTATTATTATTTTCTCTTCCTCTGCTGTCCTATTAAACTGTCTTCATCTCAGTCCACAGGTTTTACTGGTTTTTTTTTCCAATTCTTTCACCCATCCCACTTGGGGAGGGGGAAGGGTGAGTGAGCGGCTGTGTGGTGCTTAGTTGCTGAATGGGGTTAAACCACAGCAGTCCTTTTTGGCGCCCAATGTGGAGCTCGAAGAGTTGAGATAACGACAGATCTGACCAGAGCAAGTTAAATAAATTTGTGATAAGCATTAATTATATCAGTTTAGTAATCACTGGTCACAATGTTGATTTACTTGCTCTCGAAGTTGTTTTATTTGTTCTCAGAGTTATATTATGTAACACCTTACTTGCCATATATACTGTTTATCAGTATTTATGTGCTATTCATCATCTCTGGGAGGTGGATTAAGGTTATCACTTTGCTGTACTGTGTAACATTGGCTTATGGTATGATAAAATTACTGGTCATGAAATCAGTCTCGTATTTGTACTCAGCATTGCCGTCACCGCTGTACTTCGGGAGCCATCTATCGGAAATTATTAATAATTACACTTTTTACTTTTTCTCCTCAGAGAGTCAACCTATGGGGGAGACATCCTTCCTTCACTTTCCCTTTCTTCTCCAGGCTAATTACAATAGTGTCCTGGTTTCAGCTGGGATAGAGTTAATTTTCTTCTTAGTAGATGGTATAGTGCTGTGTTTTGGATTTAGGATGAGAATAATGTTGATAACACACTGATGTTTTGGTTCTTGCTGAGCAGAGTTTACACTATTCAAGGACTTTTCAGCTTCCCATGCTCTGCCAGGTGCACAAGAAGCTGGGAGGGGGCATAGACAGGACAGCTGACCCAGACTGGCCAAAGGGCTATTCCATACCATATGACATCGTGCTCAGCATATAAAGCTGGGGGGAGAAGAAGGAAGGGGGGGACATTGGGCGTGATGGCGTTTGTCTTCCCAAGTAACCATTATGCGTGATGGAGCCCTGCTTTCCTGGAGATGGCTGAACACCTGCCTGCCAATGGGAAGTAGTGAAGGAATTCCTTGCTTTGCTTTGCTTGTGCGCGTGGCTTTTGCTTTACCTATTAAACTGTCTTGATCTCAACCCATGAGTTTTCTCACTTTTACTCTTCCGATTCTCTCCCCCATCCCACCAGGGGGGAGTGAGCGAGCGGCTGTGTGGTGCTTAGTTACTGGCTGGGGTTAAACTATGACAAATAGCTCTTGAGAATTTTGAATATCCTTGGGATGTTCAAACCAGCATGTTCCTATTGTTATGTCTCCTGAATGTGGTTCAGGTCTTGCTTAGGGTTAAAAAACTACTTAAGAATACTGCAGCTACTCCAACCCCCGCAACAGGCACTGCGGCTACTCAAACCCCGACGACAGGCACTGCAGCTGAACCAGAGAACCAAGCCGTGCAGGTATGAGTCACCCCTATACTGAAGAAGAAATCTTGGAAGCGAAAGTCAGCTCGTTAAGGGATGAAGAAGCTTCTCCTAAGAGGGAGCAGGAGGAAGAAATATGTTGCCCCGCCAGCGAGGAGGCAGACTGTTCTAAAGCAGGACCATCATGAGAACAGGAGGAGGAAGAGGAAGAATTTCCCGCTTCCCCCCGAGGAAGAACTTGGCAGGAGGGTTCTGCCTTTTCCTCGGAGGGAGAGGAAGAACTCATAAACAAAACGGTAACCACCCGATCCTTATCCCTGAGTGAGCTGTGAGATATGCGAAAAGATTTCAGTCGTCGTCCAGGCGAGCACATCATCACCTGGCTGCTCCGATGCTGGGATAATGGGGCCAGTAGCCTGGAATTAGAGGGTAAGGAAGCCAAGCAGCTGGGATCCCTTTCTAGGGAAGGGGGCATTGACAAAGCAATTGCAAAAGGGGCACAAGCCCTCAGCCTCTGGAGGCGACTCCTGTCAGGCGTGAAGGAAAGGTATCCATTCAAGGAAGATGTTATATGTCACCTAGGCAAGTGGACCGCCATGGAGAGAGGCATCCAGTACCTGAGGGAATTAGCCGTGCTGGAGGTGATTTATAGTGACCTGGACAACGAGCAGTTATCCAAAGATCCAGATGAAGTCCAGTGCACACGACCCATGTGGTGGAAGTTTGTACGGAGCGCAGCATCGTCACATGCCTGAAGGGAATGAGACACGGACTCCGCATATGAGTTCAGGCAAAGACAAGCGAAGACACTTTATTTTTACAATCTGTCCCTTTTATAATATGATCTAGTGTTCACGAGCAAGCAAAACTTATTTCATTGGTTACTGTCTTACGTTCACGCGTCTCTTCCGCGCTGCTTATTGGTTCTTCAAGTTGGTGCACATGACTTTTCTCTTTCAGAAACGTATCTAATCACATCCTTATTTTGCTGCCTCTAAGTTTTCACAAACTTGTTTGTAACAAGCCTCAAGGGCACAGCTGCATCCCTTCAAACCTGTTTGTAACAAGCCTCAAGGGCACAGCTGCATCTCGTCAAAGTCAAACACAGCCCCATTTATTCCCACACATGCCAACTCCTTGGCATAATGACCTGGAAAGATGAAGAGGGACCAACAGTGGATGAATTGGCTGGCCAACTCCGACAACACAAAGAAAGTCTCTCTTCCTCCCTACAGGCCTGCATCTTGGCTGTGGAGAAACTGCCTGATGTGCTAGCTGAGAAACTGTCCTGGGAGTTCCAGCAATTCAAAGAGGATATGTTCTACTCCTCACCTGTATGGACCAGTATCTCAGCCATTAGGAGTAAGCGTCCCTCTGCTCAAGAGAGAGGATATAGAGAGCACACACCATGGGGCACCCTATGGTTTTACCTGTGTGACCGTGGAGAGGACATGAGGAAGTGGGATGGAAAATCTACCTCGACCCTAGAGGCACAGGTACGTGAGTTGCAAGGAAAAACAATCACAAAAGGCAGTTCTTCCAGGAAAATTGCTGCTCCAGTTTCCAGTGGGCAGTTCCCCAGACAGAGTAGAAAGGCTGATTTTGCTTCCGATCTTAATAAAGGGACTTTTGATTTGCATTTACAAGAAGTGAGTAATGAATGCTATGACCGAGACTAGAGGGGCCCTGCCTCCAGCCATGTGGAGGAAAGGGACAACTGGGTGTACTGGACTGTGTGGATTCGATGGCCTGGCACATCAGCCCCACAGGAGTATGAGGCTCTAGTGGACACCGGTGCACAGTGTACCCTCATGCCATCAAGCTATGAAGGGGCAGAACCCATCTGGATTTCTGGAGTGACAGGGGGATCCCAAGAGCTGACTGTATTGGAGGCCAAAGTAAGCCTAACTGTGAATGAGTGGCAGAAGCACCCCATTGTGACTGGCCCAGAGGCCCCGTGCATCCTTGGCATGGACTACCTCAGGAAAGGGTATTTCAAGGACCTAAAAGGGTACTGGGGGGCTTTTGGTATAGCTGCCTTGGAGATGGAGGAAAATAAACAGCTGTCTACCCTGCCTGGTCTCTCAGAGGACCCTTCTATTGTAGGGCTGCTGAGGGTCGAAGAACAACAGGTACCAATCGCTACCACAATGGTGCACCAGCAGCAATATCGTACCAACAGAGACTCCCTGATTCCCATCCATAAGCTGATTTGCTCACCCTTTAACAGTCCCATATGGCCAGTGCGAAAGTCTAATGGAGAGTGGAGACTAACAATAGACTATCGGGGCCTGAATGAAGTCACGCCACCACCGAGTGCTGCTGTGCCGGACATGCTAGAACTTCAATATGAACTGGAGTCAAAGGCAGCCAAGTGGTATGCCACCACTGATATCGCTAATGCATTTTTCTCAATCCCTTTGGCAGCAGAGTGCAGGCCACAGTTTGCTTTCACTTGGAGGGGGGTCCAGTATACCTGGAATCGACTGCCCCAGGGGTGGAAACACAGCCCCACCATTTGCCATGGACTGATCCAGACTGCATTGGAACAGGGTGGGGCTCCGGAACACCTGCAGTACATTGATGACATCATTGTGTGGGGCAACACAGCAGAAGAGGTTTTTGAGAAAGGGAAGCAAATAGTCCAAATCCTCCTGGAGGCTGGCTTTGCCATAAACCAAAGTAAGGTCAAGGGACCTGCACAGGAGATCCAGTTCTTGGGAATAAAATGGCAAGATGGGCGTCGTCAGATCCCAATGGATGTGATCAACAAAATAACAGCCATGTCCCCACCAACCAGCAAAAAGGAAACACAAGCTTTCTTGGGTATTGTGGGTTTTTGGAGAATGCATATTCCAAATTACAATCTGATCGTAAGCCCTCTCTATCAAGTGACCCGGAAGAAGAACGATTTCAAATGGGGCCCTGAGCAACGACAAGCCTTTGAACAAATTAAACAGGAGATAGTCCATGCAGTAGCCCTTGGGCCAGTCCAGGCAGGACAAGATGTAAAAAATGTGCTCTACACCGCAGCCGGGGAGAACGGCCCTACCTGGAGCCTCTGGCAGAAAGCACCAGGGGAGACTCGAGGTCGACCCCTAGGGTTTTGGAGTCAGGGATACAGAGGATCCGAGGCCCGCTATACTCCAACGGAGAAAGAGATATTGGCAGCATATGAAGGGGTTCGAGCTGCTTCAGAAGTGGTTGGTACTGAAGCACAGCTCCTCCTGGCACCCCGACTGATGGTGCTGGGCTGGATGTTCAAAGGGAGGATCCCCTCTACGCATCATGCAACTGATGCTACGTGGAGTAAGTGGGTCTCACTGATCACACAACAGGCTCAAATAGGAAACCCCATTCGCCCAGGAACCTTGGAAGTGATCGTAGACTGGCCAGAAGGCAAAGATTTTGGAATATCGCCATAAGAGGAGGTGACGCGTGCGGAGGAGGCCCCACTGTATGATAAACTGCCAGAAAATGAGAAGCAATATGCCCTGTTCACTGATGAGTCCTGTCGTCTTGTGGGGAAGCATCGGAGGTGGAAGGCTGCTGTATGGAATCCTATATGACAAGTTGCAGAAACTGCTGAAGGAGAAGGTGAATCGAGTCAGTTTGCAGAGGTGAAAGCCATCCAGCTGGCTTTGGATATTTGGTTGGTTGGGTGTTGGGTAGATAGACAAACCCAGAGTCCTTAGCTGCTCCTCGCAGGACATGACTTCCAGCCCTTTCACCAGCTTTGTTCCCCTCCTCTGGACGCATTCAAGGACCTTCACATCCTTCTTAAATGGTGGGGCCCAGAACTGCACACAGTACTCAAGGTGAGGCCACACCAATGCTAAATACAGTGGGATAATCGCCTCTTTTGACCAGCTGGTTATACTGTATTTATTGCACCCCAGGATGCAGTTTGCTCTCCTGGGTGCCAGGGCACAGGGCACACTGCTGACTCATGTTGAGCCTACTGTCAACCACCATCCCTAGATCCCTTTCTGCAGGGCTGCTCTCCAGCCGCTCCTCTCCCAGTGTATACTTGTGCCTGGCGTTACTCCATCCTAGGTGCAGAATCCGGCAATTGGACTTGTTAAGTTTCATGCCACTGATGATTGCCTAATGCTCCAATCTATCTAGATCCCTCTGCAAGGCCTCTTGTCCCTCAAGAGAGTCAACAGCACCTCCCAGTTTGGTATCATCAGCAAACTTGTTAAGGGTGCATTCAACTCCTGCATCCAGATCGTTGATAACTATATTGAACAGAACTGGCCCTAGAATTGAGCCCTGAGGAACACCGCTGGTGACTGGTCGCCAGCCAGATGTACCCCATTCGCTACAACCCTTTGAGCCCTGCCATTCAGCCAGTTCTTCACCGAGCTCACTGTGAACCTGCTCATCCCACAGTTGGACAACTTGTCCAGAAGGATGCTGTGAGGGACAGTATCAAAAGCCTTACTAAAATCCAGAAAAACTGCATCCACTGCCTTCCCTTCATCTGCTAGGCAGGTGACCTTATCGTAGAAGGATATCAAATTAGTTAGGCAGGACTTTCCCTTTGTGAACCTGTGTTGACTGTGCCTGCTGATTGCATTGTCCTTTAGATGCCTTTCAATAGCGCCCAGTGTAATCACATCCATAATTTTTCCAGGAACTGAGGTTAGGCTAACCAGTCTGCAGTTTCTTGGGTCTTCCCTTACGCCCTTCTTGTAAATTGGAATAACATTGGCTAGCTTCCAGTCAGCAGGGACCTCCCCAGACTCCCAAGACCTTTGGTAGATGATTGAGACAGGTCCTGCCGTAACATCTGCTAGCTCCTTCAGTACTCTGGGATGAATCCCATCAGGCCCCATGGACTTGTGAACATTCAGCTGATGATACAGCTGGTCCCTTACAATTTCAGTGTCCACAAATGGATAGTCACTGTTCCCACACTCATGGTCCTTCAACTCAGAGGACCAGACAGCCCAAGATCTACCAGTATTATTAAAGACTGAGGCAAAAAAAGCATTGAATGCCTCTGCTTTTTCTTCATCCTCATTAGTCAGATGACCATCTTCAACAAGTATCGATCCAATGTTTACCTTGGACATCCTCTTGCTATTAACATACTTAGAAAAGCCTTTCTTGTTGTCTGACACAACTCTGGCCAGTTTCAACTCTAGTTGAGCTTTGGCCTTTCGTGTCTTCTCCCTGCATATGCAAACCACGGCTCTGTAATCTTCCTGCAAAGCTTGACCTTGCTTCCAGAGATCATACAATTTCTTTTTCCTCTTGAGCTCCACGAGGAGTCCCCTGTTCAGCCAAGCTGGTCTTCTGCCCCACTTGCTTGACTTTCAACACAGTGGGATTGCCTGCTCCTGTGCTTCTAAAAGGTGATTCTTAAAAAATGACCAGCCCTCAAAGGCAGATTCCTGAGGGACACTGCCAAGTAGCTCCCTGAGTAGGTTGAATTTTTCTTTCTTGAAATCCAGGGTAGCAACTCTGGAAACTCTTTTTTTTTCTCATTACACTGAAAATTTTAAACTCAACCATTGCATGATCACTGTGGCCAAGACAGCCACCTACCATCACATCTCCCACGAGTCCTTCTCTATTCACAAACAGGAAGTCTAGGAAGGCATCTTTCCTAGTTGGCTCACTGAGTACTTGTGACAAGAAATTATCTTCAACAAACTTCAGGAATTTCCAAGACCTACTTGTCACAGCAGTATGGCATTCCTAGTTGATGTCTGGGAAGTTGAAATCTCCCATAAGGACAAGGGCTACCAATCCAGAGAGTTCTCCTATAGAATAACTCATCAGAAACTATCATCCTGGCTGGGCGATTGATAGTAGACACCCACTATGACATCTGCTTTGTTTTCCATCCACCTAATCCTCACCCAGAGATTCTCGACCACATCATCCCTAACTGTAAGAGCTGTACAGTTGTCGGGAATATGATTTTTTCCACAGCTTTGGTTTAGCAGCAATTTAGGATTTATTAATATTTTTGAGATAGATCACAAAATTAGGTTGGATAATTCTTAACAGCACTTAAGCATCAGCCAATTTAACAGAGTGATTCAACGGAATTTGTTACAATCAAAATAGCGACTTAGTAAAAGATTCGAGAATGACAAGGGTCACCCAAAACTTACAGCAGGGTTGCACGCACAGATGGGGTTTAGATCAAATCACACACACACAGGCAGACTGACAAACAGCTCTAAATCAAATTGCACGCACACGCACAGACAGACAGACAAACAGTTCTGAATCAAATTGTGCGCACACACACACAGAGGCTAACCTGTGATTAAAATTTCCCTTTTCATGAGTTTCATGAATTACTCACTTTTATGTGCCAGCATTCATCAATGGAAGGTCAGTGAACCTCGCGAAACAGGCCTTTGAGTCCTCGCAAAATTGTTGACAGACTATCTTTCGATCCTCACAAAATCTACCCTGAGAGGGGTCCCAGCTCAGGGGGAGATACTGGGTCACACAGCTTGCTGTGGTCCCAGAGAGCTCGAAAGGTCTCACTTTTGGATTGCTATTTATAGGATCTCAAGATGATTGACTTTGGTCAGTATTTTCCATTCTGGCCACAATTCGTGCTGAGTCATTCTGGTATACAATTCAGGCAGCAGATGGCCCAGGTGTGTCCAGGGGGTGCCTGGCCACCCCAGCCCCAGGCTACTGCACTTGCAACCAAGATAACAGCACGATGAGAGTTTTTCCCAAAGCACGCATGGCTTATCCTGAGATAGAGTGGCCCAGGGCGGGGGGCTGCACCACCACAACAGTCAAACCTCTCCTTTATATACAGTGCAACTCCTCTCCTCCACCTCACCTGCCCTGCCTATCCCTCCTGAACAGCTTATATCCCTCCATCCCAGCACTCTAGTCATGGGACTCATTCCACCAAGTATCCTTGTATTTTCCTCTCTCCTTCTCTGTACTGGAAGTAGTTTCTTTTCAGCCAGCTGAATGTTATCATCACTGAGTAACTTGAATTCAGAAAGTGATGTGGCAAGAAGTTAGACTGTTAGGTATACAGAATAATGAGGAGTAATAAGTATTGCTATACTCTTAAAAGCCATATGAGACTTACACCACAACAATATGAAATGTTGCAGTACCAACACCTTAAAAATGTTGTGAATCTCGTCTCTCTCAAATAACTTAGGGACCGAGAAAACATTTCCTGGAGGTAAGCAGAGTTCTTTAATTTCTTTGGTTTATTAAGTGATATCATGTTGCATCCAACAGCCTGAGAGAGGCAAGGCTGCTGCCGTTCCATGTCCCCAGGTTCAACCAGTAGTGAGGCTGAAGATGTATTCCCAGTAGGCACGTGTTGAGGGTTAACTAGAAATTCATTATTAGGAAACAGGATGTACTTAATAGACAGATGGGTAGATTGTAGGAGTGTAGCCTGATAGATGTTGTTTGTATATTAAAAGTTTAAATATAAACAGGATGTCTTTTGAAATGTCAGTAATAATTTATTTTGGATTCTTTGATTTAAACCAACCAAGGACACTATGGAAACAGTGGACAACATACTTGTCCTTTCTATGAACTATCCTCATTATAATATTAAAAATCACACCCCCTACTGTGGGACCCTCCTCTGATTAAGGGGACCCCTACTCTCTGAGCATGCTCTGTAAAGATGTACCTATCTTGTTGTTACCGCAAACCGGTCCAAAATAAAAAAAACTTTCTAACACCAATTTGGCATTTAGAAAGTAGGCATTCTTTATTGCAGTGCTGGATGCACAGGGGATATCTCCACCTAGCATGAATGCCGTAGGTCACGCCAGCAAAGTATTTATCAAACTTAAAACATACATATTCATTAATTTTCCAAGAAAAGTCATTAATATTACAATTATTTCCCAGAAATCATTAACATATTTCCCTTCCCACCGGAGCATGCGCTGTTTAATTCTGGGGATTCTTTCGGGGGTCCTTGGTGGTCATTATCCTCAAATTCAAGCTGTCTGCTTGTTGACCTCTGATTTTTTTCCACCTAATCATGCTGATGTGGCTGTTCTCTTTTGTTAAGAACACAGCTGACACTCCCCGATGTTCAGGGAGTTTCTTGTTTTATGTTCAGGCTCCCCATTATCTTTGTTCTGAGTTCACTCTTCCATTCAGAGATTCCTTCTTATCTTACAAGCCTCTCCTCTGTCCTTGGTTTCTGCCGGCATGCTGGTGATTAACTTTCTTCCTAGCTCTACTCTGTCCTTGGTAGCTGTCTTCTAGAGCAGTCCTTGATGATTAATGTTTTGAAGCAGTACTTGGTGATTAACTTCTTCTCTGAATCCCACATGTAACATTGTTACCAAATTAGGAATGTATATTAACATATACCAATCAGGTAGCAAAAAGGCTATGTAATGAATTATGTGTGTTATGTTTCATAGAATAATAGAATCATAGAATCGTTAAGGTTGGAAAAGACCCTTAAGATCATCGAGTCCAACCGTTAACCTGTCACTGCCAAGTCCATCACTAAACCATGTCCTCGAGCACCACGTCTATCCGTCCTTTAAATACCTTCAGAGATGGAGACTCAACCACTTCCCCGGGCAGCCTGTTCCAATGCTTGACCACCCTCTTGGTGAAGAAGTTTTTCCTAATATCCAACCTAAACTTCCCCTGGTGCAGCTTGAGGCCATTTCCTCTCGTCCTATCGCTTGTTACTTGGGAAAAGAGACCGACCCCCCACCTCGCTACAACCTCCTTTCAGGTAGTTGTAGAGAGCAATAAGGTCTCCCCTCAGCCTCCTCTTCTCCAGACTAAACAACCCCAGCTCCCTCAGCCGCTCCTCATAAGACTTGTTCTCTAGACCCTTCACCAACTTCATTGCCCTTCTTTGGACATGCTCCAGCACCTCAAAGTCCTTCTTGTAGTGAGGGGCCCAAAAATGAACACAGTACTCGAGGTGGGGCCTCACCAATGCCGAGTACAGGGGCACTATCACCTCCCTGGTCCTGCTGGCCACACTATTCCTGATACAAGCCAGGATGCCATTAGCCTTCTTGGCCACCTGAGCACACTGCTGGCTCATGTTCAGGCAGCTGTCGACCAACACCCCCAGGTCCTTTTCTGCCAGGCAGCTCTCCAGCCACTCCTCCCCTAGCCTGTAGCGTTGCATGGGGTTGTTGTGACCCAAGTGCAGGACCCGGCACTTAGTCTTGTTGAATCTCATGCAGTTGGTCCCGGCCCATCTATCCAGCCTGTCCAGGTCCCTCTGCAGGGCCTTCCTACCCTCCAGCAGATTGACACTTCCACCCAACTTGGTGTCATCTGCAAACTTCCTGAGGGTGCACTCAATCCCCTCATCCAGATCATCAGTGAAGATGTTGAACAGGACCGGCCCCAGCACTGAGCCCTGGGGAACACCACTCGTGACCGGCCGCCAACTGGATTTGATTCCATTCACCACCACTCTCTGGGCTTGGCTGTCCAGCCAGTTTTTAACCCAGTGGAGAGTGCACCCATCCAAGCCGTGAGCAGCCAGCTTCTCCAGGAGAATGCTGTGGGAGACAGTGTCAAAGGCCTTACTAAAGTCCAAGCAGACAACATGCACAGCCTTCCCCTCATCCACTAAGCAGGTCACCTTATCAGAGAAGGAGACCAGGTTAGTGAAACAGGATCTCCCTTTCATAAACCCATGCTGGCTGAGCCTGATCCCCCAATTGTCCCGCACTTGCTGCATAATGGCACTCAAGATGATTTGTTCCATGACCTTTCCCGGCACCGAGGTCAGGCTGACAGGCCTGTAGTTCCCCGGATCCTCCTTCTGGCCCTTCTTGTAGAGGGGCATCACATTTGCTAGCTTCCAGTCATCTGGGACCTCCCTGGTTGACCAGGACTGCTGATAAATGATGGAGAGTGGCTCGGCCAACTCCTCTGCCAGCTCCCTCAGTATCCTCGGGTGGATCCCATCTGGCCCCATGGACTTGTGCGCATCCAGGTGGAGGAGCAGGTCGGTGACTGCCACCTCTTCAACAACTGGGGCTTCATTCTGCATCCTATCTCCATCTCCCAGCTCAGGGGCCTGAAAAACCCGAGGATGACTAGCTTGACTATTAAAGACTGTATATGTTATATGTTTGTACTGTATAAATATATATCTGTGTGTATATATATATATGTTTGTGTGTGTGTATATATATGTTTGTACTCTATAAAAAGGGCTGTTGGTAGAAATCTCATGTGCTTGATTTGTGGGAAACCACTGAGCACCCAGGCTTGTGCAAACCTGAAATAAATAATCAGTGTCTCTCCTGAGTGTGTGATTATTGGCCTATTGCACACCGGGCTAAGAATCCACTTTTCGGACAACACATGCACACAGAACACACGTATACACCACATATATGCATATATATATGGCCAGCCACACAGATCACAGTCACTCAGAGCACTCACATGAACACAGACAGCACCAACGTCCTCATCCTGCTCCCTGCTCTCTGGCTAGAGAGGATGGAGGTCCACTAGTGAGACTATATATATACATATGCACAAAGTAGATCCCTTAAGCAGCTGGGCTCAGACACTCACTCTGCCCAGTAGCTAGCCCCTGGATCCCAGTCTCCCCAGCTGCTGGCACCTGAACATATGAGCCCCCGAGGCTACAGCCCCCCTCCAGTTACTGGTACAGACCATCTCACTTGCACACACACTCACACTCAGAGCTGGCTAGGACTCCCCTGGTCCACAATAGCCTCCATGGTCTCACCTTTAGAGACAAATCTGGCTCCCAGGCCACTTCACCTACTCACTGGCTACTCCGCCTTGATCATTGCTAGTGATCACACACTTACTTGCACACCCACATTCGCTCCTATTGCTGCCACCACAGAAACATGGTCCCTCCAACTCGTGGTCTGACTTCAGTTGCCAGCACTCACACTCCCATACACACACATGCGCACAGAATAGAAAGCCCTCACCCAGGAAAGAGTTAGATAGGAATTTAATAAGATAGGACAGACTGCACTGATCAGGCACAAGGCATGGCCAGACAAGCGTACTGACCAGCCAACTGTTTACATGTGAGTGGACCCTTTTATCCCCTTACCCCTCTGTTTTCCCACACTTGTTCTTCCCCAAGTCACCTAAACCTCTCACTTTTCCCACCTTTGCTTCCTTCCCTAAACATCCCATAATGAGTCCTGTGCAATCCTGAACTGCTCTTCACCTGCATCCCATAATGTGTCCCACTCCTAGGCAGCAACCCCCCCCTTAGTCCAAAAGGTGATCTGGAGAGCTGCTTCAGATGACTCATCTTGATGGGTTTCACACCTGGACAATGGGGCTGATGACTCTGCTGGGACAGCCCTGAGAGGGTCCCAGACAAGGTGTTCATTCTTCAGATGTCCTTAATTTGGGTTCCTGCCTGCCATCGTGCGCCCCTGTGCTCCTCTAGGCTTTTGGGAGAAGGGCCTGTGATGGGCTGATGGCCCATGTGATGGGCCTGAGAGGAGCAGGGCAGGGTATTATTTGGGCTCTCCCTCCTGCCAGTTGCCTCGCTGTGCTCCTTTGTGGGTGCGCAAATGAGCTTTTAATCACATAACTTAACAAAGGTTAGCATGAATGTAACTGTAATATTTAGACATCAGAAGACAAAGAGAATAAAGATTTAATTCCTGTAAAAAATAATTTGGACCTGACTTTTTTTTAAAGTAAGGTTTACAGAAATGAGTTTAATAAACTTTATAACAGTAGTGTTCTCTATCAGAGCTTCCTACTGATGGCTTGTCTGCATACACACTGTCTTTCTTTTATGGGTAGGAGACATACCCTGTTAAAATGTTCATCTTAATTGGCATCTGTGTCACTTTAGTTCCTGACTGGTTGCCTCCCTGAACTGGCTTAGACTTCTGGCTGGGGGAATCACCTCATGCCTATGTTTGGCCTAAGTCATTGCTTAGACTTACTATGTCCCTGGGCTTCTTTCCAAGGTATAGTGTGTAGAGGTCTGATGTAGTTGCATTTCCTTCTGAGAAACAGAACTGAACATCACTTGGCAATGATGCCCCCGAAAAACTTGCAGTCAGGATGCAGAGGAGAGGAAAAGAAGAGGTTATAGACACACATGATTTTTGTTGTGTTTGAACAGCTTGGGTCTCAAACAACAGCAGACTGACTGATTACCTGAGTGCCCTGCAATTTGCCAGTCAGCATGGCCAGCCTATCATTGGGATAAAAGATGCTTCAGGAAGTGTATTCAGAACAACTGCCTTCTTCAAGAATATCAATGTATATCTAGTATCTTGGAACAGGTATAGCACTAGCTCCCTGAGAATGAAGATTTTGGCACATGATTGATTGTTGACTTACCCCAAAGATATACTTCTGGAGTTTCTCTAGTGTGGCAGGAAAAAGTTCAGTAGTTTGGAGTCAATGCTCTTCCCTTTTCTGTGCTTCAGCACGGATCTATTCAGTCTCATTTTACTAAAAAATGTGACAGTTTTTCCTTTAGATAGTATTAATTGAAAAAGATGTGTTTTTCTCCACAGGAAGCCCATCTCCTAAATGTCCATGAATCTTTATAGCCTCTGTTTTTCTGATGACTGGTACCACAAGGTACCAATCTAAACTGTCAGGGCATGAATTCAAGTCCTGGAGAGAATGTATTATTTTTTTTCTCTTGGTAATTTAGATTGTTACATCTTGCTACTCAATTATCTTTACTATTAAAACATATTTAAGCTCTGCCAAGGAAGCTGAGCATGAGCAAAATAAAACAGGTTTGTCTGGTTCTTCTTTGTATAGATGTAGCTTGTCAAAATCTTAACAGAGGCTCTGTAAAACCATATCACACACAAAATTAGGTTGAATAAGCAGTAGCCTTTTTCAAGAGCAATTTGGGGTCTTCTAAGTTGTTTTCTGATTATCACTGCTTTATAGATCTGAATTGTTCTTAATTTAAGATTTATCATATTTAAGTGGTCTTGACTGGTATTTCTTCCTTTAAGGACTCTGTAAGTGCATTAAGTAAAATCTAAGGTCAAGTCACTACATTTTTGGAGGAAATACAAAACTGACCAATATCCGAAAAAGTTTGTTTTTAGAATGTCTTGGACTGTGCATTATTACTGTCCAGTGGATGCATACATGTATGACATGTAGTACATGTATGATGTAGGACCACGACAGTGATTAAGGGACTGGAACATGTCTCCTATGAGGAAAGGCTGAGAGAGCTGGGACTGTTTAGCCTGGAGAAGCGAAGGCTCAGCAGTGATCTCATCAATGTATATAAATATCTGAAGGGAGGGTGCAAAGAAGATGGAGCCAGGCTCTTTTCAGTGGTGCCCAGGGACAGGACAAGAGGCAATGGGCACAAACTGAAACACAGGAGGTTCTGTCTGAACATCAGGAAACACTTTTCCACTGTGAGGGTGACTGAGCTCTGTGTTGTAGGAATTATGCATCTCTGGAGGGGTAGGTTGACACCACTGAGCGAGATCCCTTTTAACTTTGAAATTTTCTTGTAATTTTAAAACGTACTGTGTTAAGTGCTCATCTCCATTCAAAAGGCTGGTCTTGGCCAGGATATAAGTCCCCGGTATAGTCAAGTGCCTTCTGAAAAGGACCTCAGCAAGTGATAGCCCTATGGGTTGCCTTGGGGCATTCCGGATGTCCCACAAGGCTATATTTAATGTTTCTGGCCATTTTAATCCTCTGTGTGTACAGATTTTAGCTATTTTCCTTTAACGGTTTTGTTCATCCTCTCTACCTGTCCAGATGCTTGAGGGTGGTAAGGGGTATGTAGTCATCTTTCTCTTCCCAAGCTCCTGTAAATTTGATTGATTATGTCTGCTGTAAAATGTGATCCTCTATCTGACTCAATAGATTCGGGTACTCCATATCTAGGGATAATTTCTTTAAGGAGAGCCTTTATTACTCCTCCAGTGTCTGCCTTTCTTGTTAGGAAAACTTCTACCCACCCTCATAACTGACCTACTATTACTAACAAGTGCTCGTATCCATTTACCACAGGCATGTCAGCATAGTCTATCTGTAGCCTCTGGAATGGGAAAAAGGCCCATGGTTGACTTCCTAGTTCTCATGATGGCTTTGTGTCCGAGAATTTTTGGCAAGTGGGACAGGTATTGATAATTCTTTTGGCGGCCGCATAGACACCTGGTGCAGCCCATACTTGCTGTACTTGATTAACCACTGCTTCTATTCCGCCATGAGCTTTATCATGGAACCATCTAGTTATAGTCATCAAGTATCTTTTTGGTAGAATAGGTTTTCCCCCTATTGTCCATATCCCATCTTCATTTTCTACTGCTTCCCATTTTTCCCACTGTTCCTTTTCTTCACTCGTCACCTCAGATCAGTATAATTTTTCGGGATGATTGACATCTGGCCACGAGTTCCTATCCGTATTAACCACCATAATCTTCATCGCAGGTTGGTGGGCTGTGGCTTTTGCAGCTGCATCAGCTAAGGCATTCCCTCGGCTGATTATGGTAGTGTCCCTTGTATGGGCTGGACAGTGAACTACAGCGATCTCCTTGGGAAGCTGGATTGCATCTAATAGGTCCCAAATTTCTGTTCCATTGGCCACAGCTTTTCCAGAGGAGATGAGAAACCCCTGTTCCTTCCACAGCATGCCTGTTGCATGACATACTCCAAAGGCATACCTTGAGATGATTATTTGCTTTCCGCTACCCAGGCGGGCTGCTCAGGACAGTGCAATCAGCTCTGCCTCTTGAGCACTTATTGTTGCTGGAAGGGGTCCAGCATCTATAACCTGCCATTGGTCCATAATTGCATAACCAGTCTTTCGTTGTCCTCGTAAATAGTAGGACTATCCATCTGTAAACAAAACAAGATCTGGGTTTTGTAAGGGGAGGCCTGCAAGATCTGCTCGCGGTTTACTGACAGTTCGGAGTACCACATCACATTGATGATGATCTTCCCCTTCTCCAGGGGTAATAGCGTTGCAGGATTCAACATATTACACCTCTTTAGAGTCATGTTACCTGCATTCAGGAGAGTTAGTTCATATTATGTGCACATTGGGGAGACAAGGCTTGCATCGTGTGTTAAGAAGCAATTCAACTTCATGTGGCACGTGAATTGTAACTGGGTGCTCCAATACTAAAGGTTGATTCTTTTCCACTGTTGTAGGTGCTGCTGCCACTGACCTAATGCACACTGGAGCCCCTCCTGCCACCGGATCTAATTGAACAGAGTAATATGCTACAGATCTTTGATGAGGTCCCAATCTCTGTGTTAAAACTCTGCTCGCCACTCCTTTCCTTTCTTGTATGTATAGATCAAAGGGTTTTGTATAATCTGGAAGTCCTAAGGCTGGGGCCGAGGCCAAGGCCCCTTTTATGGCTCTAAAGGCCCTTTCCCGTTCTGGTCCCCAAGTAATGGGTTCTATTTCTTCAACCTTAGTTGCCTCTGTCAGGGGCTTCATTAGTTCCCCCAAACCTGGTATCCATGGTCGACAGAAACCAACTGCACCTAGAAAACCTCGTAGCTGTTTCTTCGTAACTGGCCGAGGAATTTCAATTATAGCTTTTAGTCTTTCTGGATCTATCACTTGCTGTCCTTCCTTTAAAATGAATCCTAGATATCTTACTTCCTTTTGACGCAGCTGGAGCTTGGATGGAGATGCGCGATGCCCCTTGGTTGCTAACGTGGTACATAGATATATAGTGTCTTTCAAACAGTCGTCATAATTTTTACTAGCTCTTAGTAAATCATCTACATATTGCACTAAAACTGATCCACCAGGTAACTCAACATCCTTTAAATCTTTTTTCAATATCCAGGAAAATATAGTGGGAGACCCAGTAAACCCCTGTGGAAGGCGAGTCCACGTTAACTGCTGTCCTTTCCAAGTGAAGGCAAACAATGGTTGACTCTCTTCGTCTATCAGGATGCCAAAAAATGCAGTAGTCAAATCGACCACAGTAAAGCATTTAACTCAGTATGGTGTCTGTAGGAGTACAGTGGAGGGATCCGGTACCACTGGACATGGAACAATCACATATTGATTAATAGCTCTCAGATCTTGAACAAACCTAAATTCTGGATCTCCATCCTTATCTAACCTATTTTTCTTTACTGGCAAAATCGATGTATTATACGGAGACTCACATTCTCTTAAAATACTCTTAACAAGATATTGATCAATTTGTTTTTGAATGCTCTTTTCTGCTTCCTGGGGGATTGGATATTGCTTTACCATGGGAGGTGATCCTCCCTTTGTTTTTATGTGGACTGGCTGTGCCGATTTTAATAATCCTACATCTGTTCCTGATTTACTCCACAATTCCCAGGGCACCTCCTTCAGTTCCTCTGGTATTTTCAACTCTGACTCTCCCGCATCAGATACAACACATAACCCTGCAATTATCAAATCAGTACCCCTAAGGGACAGATGCAATTGCACGTCTAAAGCTTGTAATAAATCTCTCCCCAGTAAACAAGCTGGTGACTCTTCAGCTATTACAAATCTTCCCCAAATTCCCTTGTTACCTATCAATAGCAATAATGGTTTACTGAGGGCACGTTCCCCTTTCCCGGTCGCTCCTTGAATCATTACTCTATCTTGAGACACAGAGTCTTTCGGTATAAAATTTAGAAGGGACAGTGTCGCTCCTGTGTTGACTAGGAATTCAATTTCTTTGATTCCTGTTTTCCCAATTATGTGTCCTCTATGGTCTAATTTAGTTTTCCACATCCCATAAATCTCAACTTCCATAGAGTCTTCTAAGTCCCTTTCCTCCTGTCATTGCTGTCCCGAGTTACTGCCCTCCAATCTCGGTCCTGAGAATTCTGAATTCGATCCCCTTTGGGGTCCTCTGGGTTGGAGCAGGCATTCTCTCTTCCAATGACCAATTTCCCCACAATAATTACATCTGTTTACCCATTCATCTCCAAATTTACCTGCTCTTCCGTATCCTTGACCTATTCCACCTCTTCCTCTACACCTTCCTAGGGAAGGGGAAAATCCTCTTCCCTTCCCTCTTAACTGCAAGCCTTGTGTTAACGCTGCTGTCAAGAGACTCACTTCATATTCCTTTTCCTTTCTCCTTTCCTTTGCCAATTCCATTCTCTGTTTTTCTTCTCAACTGTCGTATACAAACACAGCCACACTTAAGATTTTTGTAATGTCACTCCTTGCAAACCAGGCATATGTTCTTTGAAATACTTCCTTATATCTGGTGCAGTTTGATCCACAAACACACTTGCTGCCAATTCATACATTCCTGTGCTTTATTCCAATTTACTCTTATCTCCCTGCAAGCTCTAATCGCATCTATCAGATTTCTAGCTGCTGCTCGGCAATTATCTCTATCTGTTTGATTATTATAATCCCAATTAGGATCAACCTGAAGTCAGGCAGTCTGATTTCCCGTTGCCCGTAGGGTTAATTCTGCATCCTTTTCAATTATCTTCTCTTTCTTGTCTGGATGGAACAACTCTCTCAATAACAGGTTAACATCGGCCCAGGATGGATTATATCCTGAACAAATATTAGAAAATAATGATGCACGCTGACCCGCATCTTCCCTTAACCTGAGCATTTGATTTCCCCACATGACCAAATCCCCATGGTTCCAGGGGTGATGGGTGTATACATGTAACACTGGAGGTGGAGGAGGAACATTCCAACCCCACCCCTCCACCACTGGCTGCATTGCAAGAGGATTAGGGATGACATTAGAAACCACAAAGCCCAGCAGAAGCAGTGGGGACAGCAGAGGCAATTGGGGGGGGGAATCAACAAGCGATACAGAGGGAGGAGTATAGGGTGGTACAGAGACCAGCTCTGCAGGCGCCTCGGTTAAATTACTCACAACTGCTGCAGCTAAACTTCCTCCTCGAGGTTTACGTACTCGTTTTTGACCGTCCTCTTTATGGCAGTCATATGCCCAATTATCCCATGCATACCAATAATCCATTTGCTGAGGTTTTCATCCTCCAAAATTTTCCAGAGCATAGCCAATTTCTTTAATTCGAAGGATCCTTCACGGGGCCATACCCCCGCTCCTGTAAGTGCTGGCCAGTCTTCCTGACACAAAACGACTGTTTGCTTTTTCGATAAACCCACAGCTCCATCTATCTTTCTCCAGTTCTCTAGTACCTCAGTCAAGGGTGTGTCCTTCTCTATGCCGGGTATATTCCCCATTCTAGCGTGCTTATACCTGTACCAGAATTTAGTTGCAGAATTTTAAGACTCACCAGTCGGGGCCTCCCCTTCCACAGAGTTCCCAGGTGAACTCACCCGATGCCAGCAATTGGAAGTTTGTAGACGAGACGATCCGGCGGCCATCGCCTAGGGTCCCGTCTGGGGTGCCAAAACCATTGCAGGAATTATGCAGCCACCACCTAGATCATGGTAGGAATTACACGGATGCCACCTCAACAGGGCTCGTCCCTAGGTTCTGCTTTAATAAAAGAATCAAACAGAGTTCCTTCTTCTACTATGTTTAATATGCAATAGCAGTTACAGCTCGAGCTGGGTGCCTCCGAAGAGGGACCCCGCCTGTTGATTGTTACCGGATTTCATAGTCTCTATAGGTCGCTTCATTTCCTGATGGCACTTCTGCTCATCTAATCCTGTTTGCGGAGTCTGGGGTCTTCTCTTCTTCTGATTTTCTCTCGCAGCCTCCAGGCACCCTTTTTGTCTGTGTCTTGAGACATTTCCTTATCTTTTGTTACAGAATATCCTGTAGTTAAATACTTATACTTCCTTTTTTCTCTCTCTATATATAGAAAAATATATACTTATACTTCCTTACCTACCAGTTACATTTCCATAGATAAAAACAAAGGTTAAAGTACAATTCATGCGGCCTAAGGCTTCATTTACTTTAGTCACTAGTGCTAAGCTCTGGCACAAATTAGTCTCTCACTACAACTGGAACAGGTTACCCAGGGAGGTTGTGGAGTCTCCTTCCTTGGAGATATTCAAAAGCCATCTGAACATGGTCCTGGGCAACTGGCTCTAGTTGGCTCTGCTTGAGCAGGGGGGTTGGACAAGATGACCTCCAGAGGTCCCTTCCAACCTCAACTGTTCTGCGATTCTGTCTCTACATTAGGAGGAAGTTGAAGAGGTTGCTCTGTGACTTGCTTTAACTTTTCACTAGTCCCCTGGAAGTCCACATGGGTGCGATAATAGGAATTACATTTCTACAGATTGGGAAATAACAGTGATAGTGGATAAAAAAGGTCGTCGTGCCTCTTATTACATGTTCAACTACTGGTAGTAAACATTTATGAGAAAAAGTGCATTAAGATTAATGAGAAAACAAGACTTTTCTTCAGGCAGCTAGTCTTATTGCTGATATGTTAGAATATAGGTCACTTCATGTATAGAAGCACCTGTGATTCTTAGTGTCTTGTTTATACTTGATTACAGCTAAAACTGTATTATGAAGGTGTACTGGACTACAGTGACTGCAGTGAATTGTGCTGGGTGCCTCATTAACTAGGTGATGGACAAAAAAACCTGCCTTTATGCCCTGGTCCTGTACTTACATTCCTGACTTAAACATGTCCATAAGTGTTTTTATGATGAGAGCTTATGTCAGCAAGTTTTCCTTTGCAGTGCTTGACCTGTATTTTTTCTTGTAGAGGGAAGAAAAATGAAGCTCAGTTTCCTAGTAGTTTTGGAAAACAGATGACTATCTTAAATTTCTCACAAGTTTTGAGCTGGCCTGATATTTTAAATACTTAGGCAGGGGTAATCTTATGTAGTATGGAGCCCCAAGCAAAGCTCAGGCCCTACATTTTTTCCCCCCTTTAAATTATAATTGTTTTGCTTTCTTGAGCTCCTCAAGGCTCATACTAGTTCTTAGTATAGATTCCATCCCCTCTTCTTCCACTCTTCTGACAAATTTCCTCACCTCTTCAATACAGGACTCTCTCCCATGTTTCTACCTCAAATAGGTTCTGATACTACCAATGAATCAGCTACTAGCTATGCTCTCAAGCAGTAGGTGGTTAGGAGATGAGTTTATGTGTTAATGGCTCTGTGCCCCAAACACTGACATCAGCTGAACATGATGGGTGCACATTTTATATATTCCCCGTGGACCGATCAGCTAATGTGCAGTAGCTTGATAAGGATCTTCAAAAGCAGAGGACACTAAATAGTTTACTTAAACTGCTTGCATGCACAACTTCATTTAGACTGCTCAACTGTGGGACTGTGATTTAGCGATATGAGCAATTTTTTAATTGCAGTTAAAGATTTTAAAATAGATTTAACAGATTTTGAGTTCACTGAGCTCTCACTTGATTAAACAGTGATTTATACATCTATAATGACTCTGACTTAAGGGATAATTTATGTCATGATGTGCATGATATATGGATCTAAAGAGACTAAAGAGAGGGAAAAAGGAACTGTCTGTTCCCTGTAAAACTGTCCGTTGTCAGAAAGATTTAAGAAGAACTGTGTTTGAAAACTGTGTTTAGAAAGAGCAGGAATAAATGTATCTAAGTTTCTTGTGCTGTCTGGATGACATTCTCATTGGGTATATCTAGTCCAACAAACAAGGTTAGGAACTAGAGTTTTTAAGCTTTTGTATTATTTTATATTCTGTAACTTGTTCAAAAAACTATATTTTTATAAACATATAAAACTGATTATATAACTCTTAGTCTAACAAATTTGTCCTTTGCCCCAGTCTTCACAGTGCTCATGGAAAATACTGTGATTGCAGCTACAGGATGGATACAGAGATCCCAAGACCCCATTGGAGAAGTTCACGCACTGCCTGCACCAAACAAGGAAATGGAAGCGATATCTCCTGGGAGCAGCAGGGACTCGTTATGAGCAGGAGCTTAAATGCAGAGGTATCATTCCCTGTGCCACTTACCTATCTAGTAGGGTTTGTCAAATGAGAAATCTCCTTATGCCCTTCTCATATGCAAGGTGAGCAAGTTAACTATCATAAGAAAAACACTTATGCACATTCTTAAATTTGCCCATGCAAACTTTGTATGCACTTCAGTAGAACAACTCATGTGTGCAAAGTTAAGTAAATGCACAGGTACTCGTGGGACCAGGGCTTAACTTTCTGCCTAAGGGGGAAAAAAAATCATGGAATGTAGATGTGTCTAGCAACTAAAATACACAGGTGGACTAGTGTGAACTCCAGAAACTATATACAGCAAAGGCAACTGAAACTTCTTTTATGTTCTACCTTTTTTCTTTTACTATTACAGGGCTGTGTTTTTTGAAATTAAATATATTTGTAGCAGGTTCGGTTATTAACAGCATATTCGAGAAAGCATTTCCTGCCAAGGCTACTTTTAAAGCCAACCTCTTCTGGACCCTCACCGATATCTCTTTTACGCTTGAAACATTTCCCCCTCAAAGTATCGAGATAAAAACAAGCCCAAATGTCCTTTCCCCAGCACCCCGCGACCTCGGCGGAACGCCGTCCAGACCGTCCCCGCCCCGTGCTCGGGGTGCACGGGCCGCGGTTCGGCGGAGCAGCACGGCCCCCAGCAGGGGTCACTGCTGCCGCGGCGCGCGGGGCCGCTCCCGCCTGAAGAGACAGAGGGTGGCAGGAGCCCGCGCGGAGCTGGTAGGAGTCGGGACAGTCGCTCCCTCCTTTTCGGGAACCGGCACAGCTGAGTGGCGGCCTGCCGGAGGCCGCCCTGGCAGAGGAGCAACAAGGGTCCGGCTTTGCCCGCGCAGTGAGGTGGCGCCGATGCCGGATGGGATGCCGTGAGATGCGAAGCGGTGTGGTGCCGCGGCTCCCCTAGCCCCGGGCCGGCTCCGTAGGCTGCGCCGCTGCTGGGGGCAAGGCGAGCCGGCGGAGCGCGCTGCCGCCGAGGCAGGCGCTGAGCAGCCAGCCCGTGGGCAGCAGCTTCTCTGCGAGGCAGGTGGCGTCCGCCGACCCCTGTGTCGTGTGTGTCGTGGTGCCGCTCCGCGCCCCCAGGCCGCCGCTGCCTGCCCGCGGGGGAGCACGCCCAGCGCGGAGGACGGGACGAGGCGAGGCGAACGGCGGCGGGCTTGCCCTCGTTTGGGTCGCGCCCGGCAGCGGCTCCCCCCTCGCCCCTGCTCCTCCCGCTGAGGCAGCCGGGGAAGGAGGCGAGCCACGGCGGTGGATAGCACCCTCTGCGCATGGCCGCGGACAGTCGAGGGACGCCAGCCCCACGCCGGCTAAACACCGCCACCACCCGGCTCCGCTAAGAGGGCTCTGCGGCCTGAGGTAACGCGCTCGTCTGACTGAGGCTCCTCCCCCCACCCCACCCCTCGCCGCGGTGGAGAGGGCTCCCTCGGCGCCCGCTCCTCTACACAAAGAAGAGGCGAGGAAATGTGCGTAGACGGGGCAGGTGGGCGCCTTGGTGCCTCCCTGGGGCGGCGGGGGCGGGAGCCGTCGTGACAGCGAGCCGGGGGGCGCAGAGCAGCGAGCTGTCCGCGGACGAGGGCTGTGCCCTGAGTTCTTTCCTACCGCAGGATTTTTTCCTCCCCCTTTTACACAGGGAGCTTCCGGCACCCCTGTCCAGGCTCTTCTGCGGGATGGCCGCAGCAGGGGACTGCCCCGCAGGGCTGGGCGCTGTGCCTTAGCAGCCGTCGGCTTCCAGCCGCCCCGGCGGGGTGCGGAGCGGAGCGCGGCCCAGTTTCGGCTGAGCCTCAGCCCCTCCCTCCTCTTCGCTTCATCCTCGGCCATCGCAGCGGGGATGGGCTGTTTCTGCGCTGCCCCGGAGGAATTTTATTGCGAAATTTTGCTTCTGGATGAGTCCAAGTTGACCCAAGGTAAGGGCGGGAGGCGCCCGGCGGGGCTGCGGGGGAGCCCCCGAGGAGAGCTGCCACGAGGTGCGGGCATCCAGTGACGTTTAACTCCCCATCGAGTTTCGGTAGCCGAAAAGGGAGCAGCGATGGGGAAAGGGGGTTTTGGGATCCCGCAGGAGGTGAAAAAATAATTTCGTAACTTTCGTTGCAGTCTCTCAAGGGACAGATTAATCGGGAAGACGCACGTCGGTAGGGCAGACATGGCTTTGGAGAGTCTAGATACTCATTTAAATGAGCAGGTGCCGAACACTCTGTAGCACCCAGGATACTTAGTATAAGTATTTTATTTTTTTTTAACATGCTGGGAAAAAAAAAAAGTCAGAAGGTAGCTGCGTGCACGGGCTGTTGCACACCTTTGTTGAGTCACTTCCGCTCTCCCTCTGCCTTTGGCCACTGCTCCCTGCGGTGCTCTCTGGGGCTGCTGGCCCCTCTGTGGAAGACGACCGCCGGGAGCGGGCAGATTCGGGCGCACCCTCCCGACTCCTGGCCTAGAAGGCAGCAGCTCCCGAGCGGAGGGAGGGGCGACAGTCTCGCTTCATCTCTGAGCCCAGCGGCTGGTAGCCTGGTCGGTGGGAAAAGCTGTGCACTACTGCAGCGGGCTCTGCACTCTTCAAAGTAGTCATCTGCCAAACTAATGAGTCCTGACAGAGCATGTGAAAACGGAGTTTTTTCTAAAGGCCCTTTAACTTGGTCGGGTTTGGTTAAGCCTGATGACAGGAAGTGGCATATCTTAGACAACTGAAGCTCTTGTTCGAAAGCACAGGGACTTGAATTTATTATCGACATAAGAACATGGTTTCAGTGTTAGATCAGAAAAAAAAATAAATCAGTTTTTCTAAATTTATTCTAGGAAATGGCTTTTCTATTTTAGCCAAGACATTCAAAGAATAAAAATCATCCTGTGATAGCCTGTATGTTTCAGCTTGAATGATTAAAGTTTGATGAAGCATCTGGGGAAAAAAAAAACTAAAGAGAGGGAGCCAGAATAAATTTAACTACCAGCCCTACATGTATTGAGAATTGCCAGGCTTTGCTGAATCAAGTACCTGCAAATAGACTCATAAATCCATATTTATCACAGAGTAGTAAGCAAATCCCAGTTATGTTTGAATTCAGGGCCTACCTAGGGTCTTTGAAATCTAAGTTTAGACACTTGTGGAAAAACTTACATTTATATATGCAGATGTGGGTATATATATTATGCACGCATATATGTTTTTGTTGCCTGTAAATGTGCAATCAGGTTATTGAAACACTAACCTGCAAAGATAGTCCTACGGTTAGCTTCGTAAATCCAAACCTGAAAGGTGAGGGGTTTATGAAGTGTCTAATACAAATAAATGCCCCATGGGAAAGAAAGGGTCTGAAGATGTAGCTTTTTTTAAGAGTGTATGACTTGCAATGTTGGGAAAGGTCTCGTTAAAGTTGAGGGTGTGGTTTCCTGCCATATTTAGTGTGGCCTGACTGGTATGATGCTGAAGGTTTGGTCCGTTCCACCTGCCCCTTTTCTGTTGAATCTAACCACTGAGCAGTCATAGGGTGAGTTGGAACAAAAGTAACAGTTTTTTATTATTTTGGGGTAGGCACTGGGATTGCACAGCAGAGGACTTTAGGGAAAGGAGAACCTCTCTTTTTGTAGTAGTCTGGGTGGTTTGTTTTTTTTATTAAATTTGTATAATGTGTGTGGCAGGTTGACCCTGGCCAGCAGCCAAGCACCCACACAGCTGCTTGCTCAGACACTCCCGACAGCGGGATGGGGGAGAGAATAAGAAGAGCAAAACCGAGAAAGCTCGTGGATCAAGATAAAGACAGTGGAAAATGTGAAGGAAAGAGGAAACAAAAACACCACCAAGCAAGATGCAAAGGCAATCATCACTCACCACCTCCTCTGCAGGCTGTCCCCCTGCAGCCCATGGAGGTTAACGGTGGAGCACATATCCATCTGCAGCCTGTGGAGGACCCCACGCTGGAGCAGGTGGATGCACCCAAAGGAGGCTGTGACCCCGTGGGAAGCCCACGCTGGAGCAGGCTCCTGGCAGGACCTGTGGACCCGTGGAGAGAGGAGCCCATGCTGGAGCAGGTTTGCTGGCAGGACTTGTGACCCCGTGGGGGACCCATGCTGGAGCAGTTCGTGAAGAACTGCAGCCCGTGGGAAGGACTCATGTTGGAGAAGTTTGTGGAGGACTGTCTCCTGTGGGAGGGACCCCACGCTGGAGCAGGGGAAGAGTGTGAGGAGTCCTCCCCCTGAGGAAGAAGGAGCAGCAGAGTCAACGTGTGATGAACTGACTGCAACCCCCATTCCCCGTCCCCCTGTGCTGCTCGGGGGGAGGAGGTAGAGAAAATTGGGAGTGAAGTTAAGCCTGGGAAGAAGGGAGAGGTGGGGGGAAGGTGTTTTAAGATTTAGTTTTTATTTCTCATTACCCTACTCTGATTTGATCAGTAATAAATTAAACTAATTTCCCCAAGTCGAGTCTGTTTTGCCTGTGATGGTAATTGGTGAATGATCTCTCCCTGTCCTTATCTCGACCCACGAGCCTTTCATTATATTTTCTCTCCTCTGTCCAACTGAGGAGGGGGAGTGATAGAGTGGCTTTGGTGGGCACCTGGCATCCAGCCAGGGTCAACCCACCACACATGCTCAAGTCCTACACATAGAATCATAGAATGTCCTGAGTTGGAAGGGACCCACAAGGATCATCGAGTCCAACTCCTGTCCCTGCATAGGACAACCCCAAAATTCACACCATATGTCTAAGGGTGTTGTCCAAATGCTTCTTAAATATTGTCAGGCTTGGTGCCGTGACTGCCTCCCGGGGGAGCCTGTTCCAGTGCTCCATCACCCTCTGGGTGAAGAATCTTTTCCTAATGTCCAACCTAAACCTCCCCTGGCATATCTTCCTGCCATTCCCTTGGGTTCTATCATTGGTCTTCAGGGAGAAGAGATCAGCGCCTGCCCCTCCTCTTCCCCTTGTGAGGAAGCTGTATACCATGATGAGGTCTCCCCTCAGTCTCCTCTTCTCCAGGCTGAACAGACCAAGTGACTTCAGCCACTCCTACACAAACTAAACAATCCCAACTCCCTCAGCCGCTCCTCATAAGACTTGTGCTCCAGACCCTTCACCAGCTTTGTTGCCCTTCTTTGGACATGCTCTAGCACCTAGCAGGGCCAATAGCGATAGGACAAGGGGTAATGGTTTTAAACTAAAAGAGGGTAGATTCAGACTAGATGTAAGGAAGAAATTTTTTACTATGAGGGTAATGAAACACTGGAACGGGTTGCCCAGAGAGGTGGTAGATGCCCCATCCTTGGAAACATTCAAGGCCAGGCTGGATGGGGCTCTGAGCAACCTGATCTAGTTGTGGATGTCCCTGCCAATTGCAGGGGGGATGGACTAGATGACCTTTAAAGGTCCCTTCCATCCCAAAGCATTCAATGATTCTAAAAAATAGTGCTCAGAAATAGTGCTCAGAGAGGAATTTCAGGGAATACTTCTATTGTGGTTTAACCCCAGCTGGCAGCTAAGCACCACACAGCCGCTTGCTCACTTCCCCCACAGTTGGATGGGGGAGAGAATCGGAAGAGTAAAAGTGAGAAAACTCGTGAGATGAGATCAAGACAGTTTAATAGGTAAAGCAAAAGCCACGCACGCAGGCAAAGCAAAGCAAGGAATTCATTCACTACTTCCCATTGGCAGGCAGGTGTTCAGCCATCTCCAGGAAAGCAGGGCTCCATCAGGTGTAAACAGTTACTTGGGAAGACAAACGCCGTCACTCTGAACATCCCCCCCTTCCTTCTTCTTCCCCCAGCTTTATATGCTGAGCATGGGCATAATTTTTTTTTGCAAGTGTAGGAAGTAACTAGGAAGGGCTAATAGAACAAAAAATCAGCCAGTTCTGTCACTGTTGACATGAGCGCTTTCTCTGCAGTGCTTTCTGTCTTATTTATTCTTTGCCTCAGATTCTGTCTTCCCAACACTTTGTGTTCTCACTTTGACTGCTAGTTTATGTTGTATTTACAGAAATCCATAATTCAAAATAGTTGGGGATGTTAAAGTAAAATAAAAAATGCAAGGCAAGATTTTAAAAACCTATTGTTTGGGCATTCAGGCAATGCAAACAGTTCAATTAAAACATTACCTTTACCCTCATCTTCAGAAGGGCCATAGTTCTGTTTACTTGGAAATGACGACCAAGGCAAGCAGCTACATTCTATCTGTTGTTCCTGACTAGAGAAATCAGGAGGGCTTCTTTGCAAATGAACCCCATTAGAGGCTTTTAAGAAGCTTATGGTACAGTCTCTGTCCCTGCCTTACTGTCAAAGTGAACTAGAGCAGGAGCACCTATTTTTAGCACTTTCCTGATTGTGCTAAGGTTCTGCTAAGTTTTTTGCATAGCTTGGGGTTGGGTTTTTTCCCTTTTTCTGGAAGTTAGTAGAATGGAGAGGGGATATTGGGGAGAAAAAGCTACCCATTCCACCTGTTAATCTCTGTTTAGCAGATCTAGTCCTAGTGAATTGAAGAAGCTGGATAAATTCAATCCATGTGTGCTAGTCAACAAAATCTGTTCAAATGCTACAAACAAACCTGCATATGTAGGTCTTGGGTGATTCTCTTCAGAAATGTGAACTTACTTACAATACACTCTAAGCAAGGTTGAAAGCAGCTCAGACATAGTAAAACAGTGTGCAGTATGAGAAAAGCGTCTTTTTAAACACATGGTGATTAATAGCAAAGCTCTGGCTTTCTCTGTGAAGAAATGATTTAAAGACAAACCAATATCATTCTGTAAGGAAGCCCTGCAACTGGAATCACACTCTTCCTGTTTCTTATTATCTCACTGTATAAAACATGTTGTTCCCGAGCTAATGGAAATAATTGATAGGAGGAGTAGTTTGTGAGAACTTGGGCAGGCAATTTCTGGTGCAGTACCTTGCTTTTATTGAAATTCTATCTTGAAAAAGAGTTCAGGTTATCAGGAATAGCTCATTGTCTCTTCTCTTAAAATGAAGTATTAATATTTTCACATAGTTTCCGTATTGGTGTAGATTTTTCTGGTTATAATTTCAGGAAAGGCCTTGTGTGAGATTTAAAAAATACAAATATCTTTGTAAATCTAGGAGCACTTTCCTCTGGAAGTCAATAGAATTTGTGCCTCTGAACTATTTGGAGTGTTAGTATGTGATTGAAAGCATTACAGTAGTTCATTGTGTTACTCTTCCTCCAGCCCCATCTTCCTCCTTTCCTCTGACAGTAACTGAACATGTTTTCAGCCTTCCTGGATTGCAAAGTTGCACTCAACTAGCAGGATGGTAATGTTTTGCCTTAATGCTTCCAGTTGTGTGATTATGCCCTGTGGTACTTTCAAAATTCCTACTTCCCTCTGTTATGCTTTAAAGAAATTTATACTGAATACAAATATCTGCACTTGTTTCTAATTTTTATTGTAAATAAACCACAAATAACTTGTATCCAGCTATTTCCACCATATGGTCTTGAAACTATTTCAAGTGAGATGAGAGATTTTGTATTTAAGGATCAGACTTGTTTCTCATAAGCAAGGAAAATTGCAGGTGAGATTTCAGAAAAAAAAAACCAAACCCTCTGTAGTTCCATGAACTGATGGCAGAACTAATGGCAATTTGTTGTTAAATCATTTGGTAATCTGTGATTCCATGCTGTTACTGCTTTATAACATTAATTTTTAAATTTAAGCAAACAATCCTAATCTTAAGATGCTTTACAGTTAAAGTCCCCATTTCGATGTTATAAACCCATATCATCAGCTTGTAGATGACGTGAGCACATGCTCAGGAAACCTGTGAAGTATTTGTATGATTTGCAGATATAGATTCAGTCCGGACTAGGATTCTTTGGAAATCTTACCACTGAACAACTGGCCTTCTACAACAAATGTAGTCTTGTCATAATGAAAAAAAAATCCAAGGTGGAAGGGGCTGCCCATCCCATTTCTTCTCTGTAACATAGAGAAGGCATACAAAACTAAGGCTTATGATCTTAAATTCTCCATTTGTTTATTTATTAGGAAGATAATGTTGTAGAAAGCCAGACTGTCTTCTCCCTTTCAGTTTGAACACCGTGCAGAACAAGGCTACCTTCTGTGTCTCAGGGTAAAAGTGAATGGGTCTAGGGAGTGCTAACCTGTACAGTAACATAACTAGTGGAGAAATTCATGTGGGTATCAACTCACTGAGAGTTTACTGTAGGGAGAAAGAATGAAACATTAGGGCATATGCTCATTAGGCATTGGCTCTATATCACTGTAAGTATGAGTACTAAATGCCTTGAATGAGTAGAAAGCAATCAGCTCATTAGCATTGAGTAAGGCTCCATCAAGCGTACCTGGGTAATCAGCCCTGACCTGGGAACAGTCTCTGGCACTGAGGCCAGCTGGCACAAAACAGCCAAGAGCTCTTTGAGCAGCCCCTCTTCCTGGCAAGACAGGGCAACAAAGCTGGTGAAAGGGCTGGAAGGCATGTCCTATGAGGAGTGGCTAAGGACTTTGGGTTTGTCTAGTTTGGAGAAAAGGAGGCTGAGGGGAGACCTCATTGCTCTCTGCAGCTTCCTGAGGAAGTGGAGAGGGAGGTGCTGATCTCTTCTCCCTGAGATCCAGTGATTGATAGCATGCGTGGGAATGGTTCAAAGCTGTGTTGGGGAAGTTTAGACTGGGCATTAGGAAGCATTTCTTTACCGAGAGGGTGGTCAAACACTGGAACGGGCTTCCTAGAGAGGTGGTCGATGCCCCATGCCTGTCAGTGTTTAAGAGGCATTTGGACAATGCCCTTAATAACATGCTGTAACTTTTGGTCAGCCCTGAATTGGTCAGGCAGTTGGACTAGATGATCATTGTAGGTCCCTTCCAACTGAAATATTCTTTTCTTTTCTTTTTGCTTTTTTCTTTTCTCTTTTCTTTTTTCTTTTCTTTTCAGACAGAGTGGCTGCATGTGAGCTGCTTGGGGTGGCCGCTGGAGTGCTCTGGCTCCTGAAACCTGCCCAGGAATGCTCTGGAGGAGTGCAAGTTTGCATGGGCCAAAAACATGCCAGGGGCCATTCAAACAATTTAGGAGACAGACCATCACGTTCCAGTGCTTGGGAACATTCCTGAGCATGGTTTAATATATTTCTGTCATCATACTTGGGTCATCCGAGTAGCATCATGTTTAGGTAACTGGGTGGAAGTTCTCTGACCCAGCATTACTGACTTAAATGCTGTTGAAGGCAGAGGAAGTAATGCTGTCTCTGAGTCACCTGGACCTTGATAAGCAGAAAAGATGGGTCTTGAAGAGGTGGAGACACACTGTTTCTTCAAATGCCGTGACACGAACCTTTAGAAGTGCCGAGAGAAGAGGGCAGAACTGCCGACATGTATTGGGTTTGCATGGCAAGGTTTTGGTAGCAGGGGGGCTACATAGCTTCCCCTATGTCCGATAGAGCCAATGCCAGCCGGCATATGGGGAAAAAAACCCAAACCCTGCGCAATTGCAGCTGGAGAGAGGAGTGAGAATATGTGAGAGGAACAACTCTGCAGACACCAAGGTCAGTGAAGAAGGAGGGGGAGGAGGTGCTCCAGGCGTCAGAGCAGAGATTCCCCTGCAGCCCGTGGTGAAGACCATGGTGAGGCAGGCTGTCCCCCTGCAGCCCATGGAGGTTAACGGTGGAGCAGGTATCCACCTGCAGCCCATGGAGGACCCCATGCAGGAGCAGGTGGATGCACCTGAAGGAGGCTATGACCCCATGTGAAGCCTGCGCTGGAGCAGGCTTCTGGCAGGACTTGCGACCCCGTGGGGGATACACGCTGGAGCAGTCTGTTCCTGAAGGACTGCACCCCATGGAAAGGACACACACTGGAGAAGTTCGTGGAGGACTGTCTCCCGTGGGAGAGAGAAAGAGTGTGAGGAGTCCTCCCCCTGAGGAGGAAGGAGTGGCAGAGTCAATGTGTGATGAACTGACCACAACCCCTATTCCCCGTCCCCCTGCACCTCCCGGGGTGGAGGAGGTAGAGAAATCAGAAGTAAAGTTAAGCCCGGGAAGAAGGGAGGGGTGGGGGATAGGTGTTTTAAGATTTAGTTTTTATTTTCTCATTACCTTACTCTGATTTGATTGGTAATAAATTAAACTAATTTCCCCAAGTTGAGTCTGTTTTGCCTGTGATGGTAATTGGTGAGTGATCTCTCCCTGTCCTTATCTTGACCCATGAGTCTTTCGTTATAGAATCATAGAATCATAGAATCGTTAAGGTTGGAAAAGACCCTTAAGATCATAGAGTCCAACCGTTAACCTAGCACTGCCAAGTCCATCACTATACCATGTCCTCGAGCACCATATCTATCCATTCTTTAAATACCTCCAGGGATGGAGACTCAACCACTTCCCTGGGCAGCCTGTTCCAATGCCTGAGTACCCTCTTGGTGAAGAAGTTTTTCCTAATATCCAACCTAAACCTCCTCTGGTGCAGCTTGAGGCCATTTCCTCTCGTCCTATCACTCGTTACAAGGGAGAAGAGACTGACCCCCACCTGGCTACAACCTCCTTTCAGGTAGTTGTAGAGAGCAATAAGGTCTCCCCTCAGCCTCCTCTTCTCCAGACTAAACAACCCCAGTTCCCTCAGCCACTCCTCATAAGACTTGTGCTCTAGACCCTTCACCAGCTTCATTGCCCTCCTCTGGACACACTCCAGCACCTCGATGTCCTTCTTGTAGTGAGGGGCCCAAAAATGAACACAATACTCGAGGTGCGGCCTCACCAGTGCCGAGTACAGGGGCACTATCACCTCCCTGGTCCTGCTGGCCACACTATTCCTGATACAAGCCAGGATGCCATTAGCCTTCTTGGCCACCTGAGCACACTGCTGGCTCATGTTCAGGCAGCTGTCAACCAACACCCCCAGGTCCTTTTCTGCCAGGCAGCTCTCCAGCCGCTCTTCCCCAAGCCTGTAGCGTTGCATGGGATTGTTGTGACCCAAGTGCAGGACCCGGCACTTAGCCTTGTTGAATCTCTTACAGTTGGCCCCAGCCCATCGATCCAGCCTGTCCAGGTCCCTCTGTAGGGCCTTCCTGCCCTCCAGCAGATCAACACTCCCACCCAACTTGGTGTCGTCTGCAAACTTCCTGAGGGTGCACTCAATCCCCTCATCCAGCTCATTGATAAAGATATTGAACAGGACCAGCCCCAACACTGAGCCCTGGGGAACACCACTCGTGACCGGCCGCCAACTGGATTTAACTCCATTCACCACCACTCTCTGGGCTCGGCCGTCCAGCCAGTTTTTAACCCGGCGCAGAGTGCACCCATCCAAGCCATGAGCAGCCAGCTTCTCCAGGAGAATGCTGTGGGAGACAGTGTCAAAGGCCTTACTAAAGTCCAAGTAGACAAGTTATATTTTCTCTCCCCTGTCCAGCTGAGGAGGGGGAGTGATAGAGCGGCTTTGGTGGGCACCTGGCATCCAGCCAGGTTCACCCCGCCACACCACGTGTACATGAAGAATGGTTTGTGTGCCTGAAGGTAGGAGGTGGAAGCACCCTGCGGGCTTTGCAGCGGCAGCATGGTTTCTAAAAAAGAATATGGAATTAAGCTCTGTCACACCTTAAGTATCCATGTGAGTACACATACATGTGTCCATATCCTTGGCTAGCAAACAGTGAATGAGACCAAGTTAAGGCTCTTTTGTTTTAAAGGATCACTAGTCCTCAGCTTTACCAGCATATCATTCCTTCTAGCTCTTACACCTCTGTAAGGCCTGCATAATATACTCCCCTCTGTGGTATGAAAGTCTGCAATCTGAAATGATAATATGGCCTGTCATCGGTGTATGTGTTTGCATATAAACCATACAGAAACACACATAAATATCAATCATAGGAATATTGTATGTTTATTCAAATCTTTACATTTATGTATAAGTGTGGCATGAAACAAAGCACAAGCTCTCTCAATGGATAACATACGCACATACACAACAGGACCATCTGTCCTGTATGTGCCTTTAATAATGGTCTGTGAATTCTAAAGTGTCAGCATTTGTTAGAAACTGTACATTTAAATATGAGAATCACCCTTAAGACTAAAAATGTACGTAAGGTATGACTGCAAATTAAAATGAGCGGTGAAATAAATTACAAATCCCTTTCATAGTCATGTTTAGGCTATGCTTCTGGCCCGACAATGCTCTGACAGTCTCAGGAAGCCAAATTAGACAATGTGCCCTTTTTGTGTGTGTGTGTATGTCTAGTTACCCTAGAAACCATAATCTTTATCTCTGAAGCAATGGGGAGCTGTGAAGGAGGCAAAGCCACTGAAATTTCTGCCAGGATCCATCCTTATCAGTCATTTAGTAAATTACTTCATGCTTGTAAACTAAATGAAGTTCATTAGATATTTTGAAATCGCTGTGCGGAATTTGTGGGTCATAGCCAATGCTCTGATTCAGAGGTAAAGTTTATGGTTGACTGTGTTATTCAGTTGCAATTGAATATTGATATAAGCCAGAGTTGCAAATATAAACTAAGATTTTACATATCTGCAGATCCTTCCATGAGATTTCAATGTATCTATCTCATCACAATTCATCCCAACAACAGGTTCGTGTGGAAGCAAAAATATTTAGTCCCAGCCTCGGACCAGGAAGCTAGGGCAGGGGGGATTTGTTGAAGTATGCAACAGGAGTCACAGCAGAGTCTCCTCGGTCTCCCGGCACCTTCTCCTGGAGCCACTGATATCCCGCAGAAAGTGGAATTTTCCACTGAGCAAAACTATGAACCACCTGTGCTCTGCAAAGAGAATCTGGCAACAAGGAGAAGGAGCTAAAAGATAAGAAAGTATTTGTTTTGTTAATGAAACCTGGAAAACTAACAACTATACCCTTGAAGAGGAGCTAACAGACTGATAAAAGGGAACATCCTGGCACCAAAGGCTGGATGATGGCCAAAGAAACATGAAGTCAGATAAAACTGCAGTAAGTGGGTGAAAGATAAATGCGGCGAAGGGAGATCACGACCACCGACTCAATTCAGGACTGGAAAGACTTGCCCCTCCACACACCTGAAAGGAGCATGCGTGCTAATTTACATAGCAAGCAAGGCTAATTTAAATGCAGTAAACCAATAGTGTATGAAATGTTAATCACTAACCAATAAGTGTAAATTTGGGCGGGTTTATACTAATCATGTAGCAAGATAAATATGCTGTAGTTTTGTACGGAGGTGTGCTAGATTTGTGGAACTGCCACCTAGCACCCATCTTCGCGCAAATATGAAGAAAATAAAATACCTCTGCTCTGTCTGTTAATTGGCGTCTGCACACTGGCCTGATGACCCCGCTTTTGGACAACACCACTGCATGCACTGCTCCAGTCGACAAGATTTCAGGTTGCTTTTTAAGACTGGCTGTGAAAACTCGTATTTTTATTCACGTTGTTAATTGACTTGAGAAGCGGTTAAACTATTTACAGAGATGTTGTTTCCCAGGACTAACAGAAATAGGGGGGGCCTTGCCACAAAGTAAACATAAGTGGGCTGGCTTTTTATATAGTGGTAAAGAACAAGAGTTCTTTCAGGCAGATGGTTACTCTTTAGCTAAAGAAAGCTGATAGGAAGCAGGCAGGTTTAGGGAGCTGTTGGTAGCAGAGTATTTACACAGAATCAAAATGTTATCCTGCTCTACAATATTCCTTCCAGTATTGAGAGGTACCGAGAAAAAGAAAGAAAGATGCAGGTCTGACTTTTTATCTTAAAAGTAATAGGCCTTCTTTTCAGTTCCAAAAATAGAATACAAATATTTCAAAGAGTAGTTTAAAGCCTGGGGATTGCTGTAAAGGGACTCATGCAATACAAATTTTTTCCTAGGGCAAATGGCTAGCTGGAGTGGCCTGGCTCAGAGTATGGGAAGCAGCTGGGTGAGAAGAGGTCAGTGAGTGGGTTGGTGAAAGTGTCCCTGGGCAAACAGGATAATGGTCCAGCTTTCATTTCCACACCAACTTAGTCCTTACTTTCTTTCACTCCCATTTTTGCTCTTTTAGCCCATTCCTATGTAAACTCCTCCTAGATCCATTGCCCCAGCCCATGCAGTTAGAAGGGGAGAGCAACAAATCTAGCAAATATTAGGAGGGAGTTAACATAGGTGAAAAGCTTTTGATGGCATTTGCTTACATATTGCCGTTGAATGTGGTACAGGAACTGTATCCCATGGCCTGATAATTCTGCAGAGGATCTGCCTTTGTCTCACTCTACCTGAATAGAAGAGCTTTAGCCCCTTTTTCACATGGCTTGCTATTAGCTATTTGCAACTGTGTTTGGCACAGACCTTTATCTAGCTGTTTCTGGTTAACTTTGCAAAACCCTGAAAATTCCCATGTCATAAGGTAAGATCTGATGTGTTGTGTTAGCTAGTGTTTCGTTAGCTTTAAAAGGGTTAGTCATCAGTGCTGATAAATGTCCTCTTCTGTTTAGCTGAAACATGCCTTTCATCTTTGATCCTGAATAAAAGGTTCTGGAACAGTTGGACTCATGCATACCCTCTTGCAGGAACCGCCTTGCCCTGTTTGCAGACCTCAAAACACCCTCTGTGTTATTGGAGGTATTTTATATCAGGATTTATTAGCTACTTTGCATTTTCAGCAAATTGATTCGAGTTGACAGAAACAACCCCTTTCTCCCTGCCTCCCACTCAGATGAAAATATCACCCCTTTAGTCACAGAGTAGGTAAGTAAGTCTATCTTTCCTCATCTGAAGTTTTTTTGCAGATATTTTTTCCAAATCTCCTTGTGATGGACATTTGGTTTGCTTGGTTTGCTATACAAACATGGAATTTTTTTTCGGGTTTGACTTGGCAGCAGCCAGGAAACCCACCTGCTTGTGTCCTCCTGGCTGCAGCATCGCAGCAGGGTGGGCACTGCGGGAAGGAGGGACATCAGCTTATGTAAAAAGCAGCTGCTTGTGGGAGATGCTCTGGGTGTGCAGCCTGGAAGGCAGGGATGGAGGCATTGATTGCACAAGTGGTGACTGTGACACCTTGAGAAATACAGGAGCTTTTTTGCAGTTGGAGCAGACCTAAAGCAAATCCTCCAAGATGCTGAAGGAACAGAGTTTCCTGGGGACCCAGAGGAGATTGTGTGGGGTTTCTTCAACATTCACAGTTGCTGAACTAGCGGGCAAGGCTGTAGGAAAAAATACATATTTTTCTACCTCTCACTCTTTCTCCAAGAAAACATGGTATTTGTGTCCAAGCATCTTCACTTTGTTCACCTCATGCAGCACATTTGAGTGTTTCTATTTAAAAAGTTACCTTTTTTGATGTTATAATAAAATACAACTTTAGTAATCAAAAGCCTGTGGGTATCTATAGTCCGTCTCGCTTTCAGGAAAGGATAGGGCATGCTCACCTCAAGGCTCTGCCTCATTCAGGGTCATGTCAGGCTGCCGCTTGCTGTTGCTTGCCAAGGATCACAGATAGAAAGTGGGGAGAAATGGCCTTGTTGTAATTGCTGTCCCTGGTGGACAGATGGCTCAGAGTTGATTGCAGCCCCAGAAACCAGAGACGTATCCTTGGATCCTGACTCTATGCTGAGGCTCAACTTCAGATAACTACAAATGCAGCTGCCAATAAGATAAGGCACATTTTCTTACTCCTTGCAGCTTCTTCGGTCCTTGGAAGAATGAGTCATTTCTTTCTCCTGCTCTAATCCATTTCAAAGTTGCAAGGAGGAAAAATATCATTAAAAAACATCAAAAAATGTGATATTTGTATTTATATGGGCTTTATACATTCAGAGGTAAACTAGCTGGCTGTTTAGACAATTATACAATCAAGCCCCATAATAAGAATATTTAAATTAAAAAGTGTAAGAGTAACTTTTAACTTAGTTGGAATAGCAAAGATTCATTTTGATCTCCAAAGTAGATAAAGAATTTTTCCCCAACATTGGACACTTTTAAGATTCAGCTGGACAGGGTGCTGGGCCATCTTGTCTATACCGTGCTTTTGCCAAGAAAGGTTGGACCAGATGATCCTTGAGGTCCCTTCCAACCTGGTATTCTATGATTCTATGACTTTTTTTCCTATTTTTATTGAGCTATTCTGGTTAAGATTTGGCCTATAAAATGCCTTAGCTTTTCCCCTTTCATCTCTAATACAGCCTTTACCCTGCAAGCATGTCTGTGTGTGTTTAGCTTCACACAGCTTGAATACTCCTGTTAAATTCAGTGGATTCATTCAGAGTGCGTAATGTTAGCATGTGTGAGTTGCAGGATTGAGGCCCATGCTAATAGGAAACAATTTCATGATGTACCACTGCAGGGTACTGATATTAAGGGTTGAGGGATGGCCAAACTGTTTAATTTTTCTATTGTGGGCATCAAAAAGATTGCTCCTGTGAAAAACAGAGATTACCTGCTCCTAAGGGTGCTTGAACAATACAATAGACAGAAAGCAACTAAGATGGCTTGGAAAATCCTAATACCAAGCATATAAACAATACAATTTTAATTGTTTTAGATTGCCATTGTTAGAATTTATTTAGAATTCTTTAATAGTTATGCTATATTAGTTTCTATATAGAATAAAATGCAGAAACATAATATGTATTCACTGAAATTACCCCATCTAAACAGTGGTGTGTGGATTAAAAAAATATATAAGATACTTTCCAGCAGGTTGCCAAGAACTGTATCGACAGAGAGGGAAATGGCATTACTTTTTCTTCTCTGAATAAATAGGAAGAGACTAGCTACTTAGTGATCTTGACAGCCCAGTCTGAAAGTTCACAATATTTGTGAAGAATTAGATGCAAAAGTCTTAAATTTGTTTCTTTCCATTCTTATGGCCATGACAATTAGTGATTCACCCATTCTCTGGGGCTATTGAACACCAGCAGCACCTCTGATGTCGATGTACTCAGTGAATGCGCTGTTAGCACTGAGCATGTCTTGGGATCAGGTTCACAGACTAGGGCTACCATCAGGCTGGGGCAGACAATTGTTCCTCTATTTCAGCATCCTGCATGGATTTATCCCCTTATAAAATGCATCAGAGCAGTTGCAAGAAACCCTGCAGCAGGCATCTGTGGCATAACTAACCTTCCTGCAAAGTTTATCTTTGCTTTCCTGGATACAAAAGGGTTTCCTTGAAGTCACCTAGATTGAGTACTGCCTCTCCCACAGCAGCTTGTGACCAGTCTCAGAGTTACCCTGTTTGCCAGCAGCCACAACTCAGGAAAACACTCTTCCTCTGCGTCATTTATTGCCTGAGCCTACAGCAACAGACAGAAGATCTCAACCCAGGACCTGCGTGCGTGCACGCAGGACCTGGCGAATGGTGAATATGATAATTTTATAGTTTTATTAGTATGAAGAGCTGAAAATGAGTGGCTATACAGCACATTAAAGTGTCATACAGTCACTGAATCCCAGAATGGCTGAGGTTGGAAGGGGCCTCTGGAGATGGTGCAGTCCAACCTCTGCTCCAGCTCCCAGTAGGGTCAGCCACAGCAGGTTGCTCAGGGTGGGTTCTGAATATCACCAAGGATGGAGATGCTACAGTCTCTCTGGGCAACTTGTGCCAGTGTTTTACCACCCTCACAGTAAAATATTTTTGCTTATGTTTAAGTGGAATTTCTTATATTTCAGTTTGTGCCCATTGCCTATTGTCCTGTCACTGGGCACTGCTGTGAAGAGTCTGGCTCTGTCTCCACACCCTCCCATCAGGTCATTGGCTACATCTTTTCCATTCACCTCTCTTTTAAAAACAAAGATCTCACTTTTGTAAATAATCTGCTGGAATGGCATTATAGTAGAAAGGATGCTTTATTGAGTTGTTTACAATGAATGGGTATGGTTTGCATAAGCTAGCAGAGGATAGCTATGACCCATTTAACCAAGATTTTGTACTAATTTAAAATGAGAATGATGTATTATAATATAACTGCTGAATTTAGAGTCTCTTGTGGAACAGGCGGTATCTATTAAATTAAAAACTCCATGTACTGTGTCACCAGGACTTTTTACTATATGAACCCTGAATATATTAACCATGTATATGGGCTTCAGAGATATAGTCTGCTGCTTCACCACTTAAAATATATTTTCAGAATGTAATAAAATAAGGATCAGTCTTTTTATGGTAAGGCAGACACCTAGAAATCAGTATTATTTTATAGACAGGCTATATCTTTCCAATGGACAAGGTAGATAATCTTTTTGGGGGGGGCGGGGCTAGCAAATTCATTAAAGTATGTAAGGTTTGGAAGGAAAATATTTCTTGTTATTAGCTGGTAAGTGTCCCTTTCTGCCAGTAGCTGAGATCTTGATTCTGTATCTTTTTGGTAACCTAGTGCTCCCAAAGAAATTGGTAGGAAATGGATGTGTGAAACAGAGCAGGACTTACATAGATCTATAGCCAACAAAGTACAGAACTTGCTAATAGTGCATTGTTATGGCACTGATATATTGTAGGCAGAGAAGGTGTTGCTACAAGTTATAAAATGATGGTATGAGAGGCTTTGTTAGGAAGAATAAGTATACTAGCAGGTGAGTAAATGGTGTATTGTGTTTGACACAGAGAGTAGAAGAAATGGTTTATTCACCAGCCCAACATGTAGAGATAAAATGCAAATCACCAAGGAAGGCATCAGCCCTCATGATAATAATAATTTCACACCGAAACCTTCCTGTTGTGGTTCAGATCTGTGTAGCTCTGCTTTGGACTCACTCAAAAAACCACATGCACACTGTTGTGCAGCTGGAGCATGGCAAAGCAGATACCTGGACTTTGCAGGAGCCTTCTTACTGTGTTCAGTTTTGGGCCCCTCACTACAAGAAGGACATCGAGGTGCTGGAGAGTGTCCAAAGAAGGGCAACGAAGCTGGTGAAGGGTCTAGAGCACAAGTCTTATGAGGAGTGGCTGAGGGAGCTGGGGTTGTTTAGTGTGGAGAAGAGGAGGCTGAGGGGAGACCTTATTGCTCAACTACCTGAAAGGAGCTTGTATCGAGGTGAGGGTCAGTCTCCTCTCCCAAGTAACAAGTGATAGGACAAGAAGAAATGTCCTCAAGTTGCGCCAGGGGAGGTTTAGGTTGGATATTAGAAAAAACTTCTTCACCGAAAGGGTAGTCAGGCATTGGAACAGGCTGCCCAGGGAAGTGGTTGAGTCCCCATCCCTGGAGGCATTTAAAAGATGTGTAGATGTGGCTCTTAGGGACATGGTTTAGTGGTGGACTTGGCAGTGTTAGGTTTACAGTTGGTCTCAATGATCTTAAGGGTCTTTTCCAACCTAAATGATTCTATGATTCTATGAATCTTCTGGGGAAACTGCAATAATGGTGCTGTTGGGATTTTTAAGATTGAAAGATTGTTTTATTTAACTGGATAGTTGTAGCCAAATATCTTATATTTCTGTAAGGATCTGGAAGGATTGTGCTGTTCAGCCTCCACATTATTAGCTAAATCATCAAATCAAAGCTATGAAACCAATTTGCCATGAAGGCAGGACAGGCCGTCAGGTGGTTAACTGCTGGTTTACTGTGTTATAGATCAGAAAGAGATAAATAGTTGCTTGTGTTTGGTCTTGACTGTGCTGCTGGCATTGAGTGAATACTTCCAATAATACTTCTGCAAAAAAAAAATCCCTGGAAAAATGTGGAGTTTGCCTTTACTGTGGCCATCGTTCACAAACATTCTTTCAAACAAGTCTTTGTGGGTAAGGAAATCTCCAGAGCAGGGAGAATTTTTCTAGGGAACAGCCTTTGCCAATTCAAGACTCAGATTTATCTTCATTCTCCCCTTCCATAAATTGTAGCTACAACCTTCCACCTATTGCTTTTTTCCACCACGGTTTTAAAAAATAATTATTTTCCTCCAAAAAGCTGAATGTCGTTTCTTCAAGATATCCACCATTCCACAAATGTGCTTAAAAATAGTCTTAGATATTCACTTGTTTGTCTTAAAAAATATGATCACAGTGATATAGGCAGTAGCTACAAAGGGGTTAACGAGCTGTAGAGAGTTTCTAGGAGTATCTGATCAGTGCACATACAATCCCACTTTCCTTTGATCATGCACAGCCTCTCTGCAGTCTTCCCAACAGGGTGCCTTTTGTTCAAAAGCCCTGCTGGAGGTGTTCACGAACTGGAATCTCTCTGCTTGCAATGGAACAATCTCCAACTTGCTGGAGACATTGAATTTGGCATTTAAATTAATTTAAAATTTGGTCTTTATTAGCTTGAGAAACTTCAAAACCTCTTATGCTGCTATTTCTCCCCCAAACATTGTTGTTTTAAAATCTACAGGAGTCAAAATGTAACATTACACAAAGCTATGTTCTCTGGTCAGGACTGTTTCCTGGCTGCAAAGCCGATGAGATTCAAGGTCTAACTGTTATTGCTAAAAATCTTAAATGTACATCCAGTAGAATCAAGTGAAAAAATGTTCATTTTGGTTATGAAGACTAAAAGAGTGGAAGCAACTGATTGTTCTTACCATATAATCTCTAAAGGACAAGAAGCAAGTCTCTCCTGTCTGGAGGCAACCATAACTCTGTATAGTTTAATCTAATTATCTTGTTTGCATCATACTATTTTCTTTAAATGTTAATTGTTGAAAATGTTGCAGAGAACACACATCTTGGGCATTTCCCCCTGTGTTTCCAGGGAGATGGAGTTACTTGGGAAATACCAAGTGATAGCTGAGTGTGGCTGGGAACTGAAATTCAGAGTTTAAGAGACCCACCCAAGGACATACAACTAGTTAGATGTAGAGCTGACTTGAAAGGTTATTGTAGAGAACTGCTAGCGTAAAACAACAAGATGTCTCAAACAGCCTGGTGCTAAAACCACAATGCAGAGCGACGGTCACTAGGACCCAGGACCGGACAGTACCTGGAGCGAGGGAGAGGGAGGGAGGGAGTCCTGTGGAGACAGGGCGGCCTTGCCTCGGCCCCATTCCCCATGGTCTGTGAAGCCTCTTATTCCCCCCCACCCCTACTGCCTGGGGGACAGCCCTGGTATCGCTCCTCTTGGTTTGACTGGGCGCTGATGTAATTTTCCAATTAGCAAAACTACTAACCACTTGTGCCTTGGGAAAGGAATTTGGGAGGGAGCTAAACAACCTGTGGAAAACTAATGGCTCTGACCTTGAAGAAGAGCTAACAAGCCGATAAAAGTGAACATCTTGGCACCAAAGACTGGACGGTGGCCAGAGAAGATAAAACTGCAGAAAGTAGGTGAAAGGTAAATGTGGCGAGGGGAGATAGCAACCACCGACTCAATTCAGGACCGAAAAGACTTGCCCCCCCCCACCTGAAAGGAGCATGCGTGCTGATTTACATAGCAAGCAAGGCTAATTTAAATACAGTAAACCAATAGTATACGAAATGTTAATCACTAACCAATAAGTATAAATTTAGGCAGGTTTATACTAATCATGTAGCCTGATAAATGTGCTGTAGTTTGTGTGTGTGTGTGTGCTCGTGTGTGTGCTGGTACTCGTGTTTATGTTTGTGCTCATGCTCATGCGTGATTTGTGGAATTATTATCAGTGAGCATCCTGCGCAGAATCAACATCTCTATAAGAACCTTCACTTCGCCTCACTCTTCTCCTTTTTTCCTCACCGAATACCCTTGTTGGCAGGACCAACGCTGGATCCAGGACTGGTGATTCTCTTTTCCTTCTCTCTCTCTCTCTTTCACTTTTCCTAAGGTGATTAAGTTGTTAAAGTTGTTAAATTGAAGTCAAGTACTGCATGGCCTACCTTGACTTTCCATAAAGCTGCACAGCTGGGGTAGATATAGCCGTGAGAGGGTTGGCGGGTATCAAATATTTGTACTCAATATTTGTCTCTGTAGAAGCTTTCTATTAAAGCTGGTGTTTGTGTACGGACCTTGAGTGTTGGCCCACCTTAATCCACACCGAGAGGATTTGCGAATCTTTGTCACTCCTCCCCCCTCCTCCCCAGGTGGGACGTGACAGTTACACTGATAAAAAAGCAAACAAAACCCTAAAGAAGCCTTTTCCTTTTCTTTGGACCTCTTTATGTTTTAGAGGCAGTTTTCTGGAATAGCCTTCATGAATACCCCCTTTTTTTCCAAGAGATAATTTTTCTTGATGCCTCATACCTGCTTTTTCTAAATGCTGAAGACATGCTTTGAATAGGCTAGTGTTTTATGTCCAGTTCATGATGGAGTGTTGAATAGTCTTGGCTAAAGAGTGGTTAGTACCGCTTGACTGTACCCACTGTCAGCAAGGAGGAGTTTGGGCAGTATGCAACTGCCTCTGTAGGACATCATGGGGTCTTGCAGAGGGGGTGCTCTGAAACCTCTGTATGCTCTGTCCTGTGAATAATGGAAGGATGAAGTTTCATAACTTTTTGACTGTTTTGGCCATCAGAAGATGACGAGGAACTGTGTTGTGCTCCAAAGGGAAGGTAGGACTTTGTTAGGCACTGCTGGGAAATGTACTTTTTGGGAGAATTTGGGAGAAAAGCGAAAAGGCTGCTTGTTTCCAAGAGGAGAAAGAAAGGGCTGAGAAAGTGGTGGGATGAGGAAAGGTTATGAAAGGTGGCCTTTGTCAGCATCTTTCACCTCTTGATTGATGCTGGGCATTGGAGCAAGTGATACACTATACAATTGCTCACCAGCCGCTAACCAATGCCCAGCTTGTCCCTGAGCAGCGATTGCTGCCCCCCAGCCAACTCTCCCCAGTTTATATACTGAGCATGATGTCATATGGTATGGAATAGCCCTTTGGCCAGTCTGGGTCAGCTGTCCTAGCTATGCTCCCTCCCAGCTTCTTGTGCACCTGGCAGAGCATGAGAAGCTGAAAAGTCCTTGACTAGTGTAAACTCTGCTCAGCAAGAACCAAAACATCAGTGTGTTATCAACATTATTCTCATCCTAAATCCAAAACACAGCACTATACCAGCTACTAAGAAGAAAATTAACTCTATCCCAGCTGAAACCAGGACAGTATCCACCCCTCATTCCATACCATTTATGTCATGCTCAGGTCCCACATTATCCAATACATCCTCATTAACCACCAGCCCCCTTCTCATCCTTTGATACGATACACAGGTATCATTCCCTTAGTCTATGGACCACCCCTGTGAAAGCTCTGTAAAATGTCTATTGAGTTCATTTAGTCCATGACTTTGGGCTCCATCTGTGATGGTGGTCACTCAGGACAGGAGAGGTGGTGTGTTGCGTGGAGTTATTGGGCACCAAAGCCAGCTCAGGTCGAGTCACTGCTGCACTTGCACTGCTGCTTTTAAGGCTTCTCCTCCATTGGTTCAGGTGGTTCCTACTATAGTAATTCCCATAACATGCAACTCGGATCATGGGTTACAACAATTTAAAGGTGTTTCCATTACAATCTCCACCCCTGGCCCCTTTGGACAAGACCATTGGGTTTAACACTGCAATGGACTCCTCCCCTTGCCCCTGCTCCGGCTTGGACTTATCCACAGACTGCAGTCCCTTAGGGGTTTACCTGCTCCAAGTGGAGCCTTTATCTATGAGCCACAGTCTCTCCAGGGGTATACCTGCTGCGGCATGGACTTATCCACAGCCACAGTCACTTAGAGATACACCTGCTCCAGCATGGCCTTACCCACAGACACAGTCTTCAGAAGTAAACTTGCTCCAGCATGGCCTTACCCATGGCCACACGCTTTGAGGTGCTCCAGCATGACCTCACACACAGCCACTGATGCTTCAAGGTGTACCTTCTCCAGCGTGGACTTATCCTTGGGCCACAATCCCTTCGAGAGGTATACCTGCTGTGGCACAGACATAACCATGGCCACAGTCGCTTCGAGACATACCTGCTCTGGCATGGGCTTATCCATGTCCACAGACTCTTCGGGGTGTCCTGCTCCCGCATGGACTCATCCACAGGTCATAGTCCCTTCAACTCGAGTTCACACTGGAGTTCCAGCCTGTCCAGTACAGCAGCACAGAAACAGCAGCAATGCCCTGGCCATCTGCCAGCCCAGGCGCATGGCCATTGCTGTTATCAAAATGTTCCCAGGCACAGCACAGTAAGATGATAAGCAGTACAGCAAGCAGCAAAAGCAAAAAGCAGCCAGTAACGAGCACTAGACTCTAATATACAGGAAGGCAAGAAAGCCCCATGGCAAGTACAGAAGCCTGCTGATTAATACCTAAACAGCACTAACAGCTATAAATTCGATCTAGCACATTCCAATTAAATCTGTCATTATCTCAAACCCTTTGTGCCCCACGTTGGGCACCAAAAAGGACTGTCATGGTTTAACCCCAGCCAGCAACTAAGCACCACACAGCCGCTTGCTCACTCCCCCCTGGTGGGATGGGGGAGAGAATCGGAAGAGTATAAGTTAGAAAACTCGTGGGTTGAGATCAAGACAGTTTAATAGGGAAAGCAAAAGCCGCGCACGCAAGCAAAGCAAAGCAAGGAATTCATTCACTACTTCCCATCGGCAGGCAGGTGTTCAGCCATCCTCAGGAAAGCAGGGCTCCATCATGCATAACGGTTACTTGGGAAGACAAATGCCATCATGCCGAACGTCCCCCCCTTCCTTCTTCTTCCCCCAGCTTATATACTGAGCATGATGTCATATGGTATGGAATAGCCCTTTGGCCAGTCTGGGTCAGCTCTCCTGGCTGTGTCCCCTTCCCATTTCTTGTGCACCCCCAGCCTGCTTGCTGGCAGGGTGGATTGAGAAGCAGAAAAGGCCTTGACTCTGTGTAAGCACTACTCAGCAGTAACGAAAACATCCCTGTATTGTCAACACTGTTTCCAGCACAAATCCAAAGCATAGCCCCATACTAGCTACTATGAAGAAAATTAACTCTATGCCAGCCAAAACCAGCACAACTTCAAAAGTGCAGTTACCAGAAAGCTTAAATCTAACTAGAAAGCTTGTACACTAGAGAAGTAGCTAATGTTTTAAAGAACTTTATTCCAGCCAAAGGGCTATAAACATGAAATAGGGATGTTTCAAAATATTTTGAACTTCTCCTGGAAATAGAAAACAAACATAGTTGCCTTAAATAACATTTTCAAGAAAAATAAGTAGAATAGTTGCCAAGATTCCTGTTACATATATGCTACAGGATTACAGTTCTATCTGAGATGGCGAATCACTAACAAATATCCTTCATATTAGTATTTTCTAAGGACCCAAAGAGGTTTCCTCAATTTTTGATAACAAATTTGTGCAACAAGGCACACCAATTTCCTTCTGCAAGGACAATTACTCCAATTCTTAACAGAGTCAATATCCATCTGCAGTCATGTATAATATCAAAACACTACTGACATGTTTTATGACATCAACAAATAAGCTATACCTACTTGGAAGGTAATACCTTACTATAAAATCTGCCTAAATTATTGTTTAGCTATGTGAAGACTAGTCAAAATAACAGTCCTGGAAAAGCGATTGTTTTCTTTTGGACACTAGAGCTGCCATTGCTTTATTATCTCAAAATATGTACTCTCCAAAATATCTCTCTCCATTAATGTATTACAGGGAAACATTAAAAAAAAATTGTGGGATATTCAATGTCCTTTCCTGATTATCTAGCTATTATCAGCCTACAGTAAACCTAAAGGCTGGGCAGCCAATTTCCACATTTTCACACAACAATGCTCTTATCTTAAATCATAAAGACATAAAAGGAGAACAAGACAGCACTGGTAACAGTGAGAAAACAGAAACAAACTATAAGAAACAAGTCAGTTTAAGCAACTACAAAGAAGACATCATCACTAACACCTCCAGACAGCATGGTCCAGGGTAGACTAGCCAGCTGCTACCAGCTTCTTTACTTATCTTACTTCTGGCTCTGATATTGACCTGTTGCATGACCTTAGAAAAGTCACTTGACCTCTTTGCACCTCAGCTTCTCCACCTGGGAGCAGAAAACCCCCAATCTTTTCCTTTCCCTGACAAGCTCTTTTAAGGCCACAAAGATCCAAGTACCTCTAAACTGCACTCAAAGCCTTAATCTTTTATCACCTCTGCTCATTGTTTTAATCTGAAATACAACTTAAAGCCCACTTCTGTAGTACCAAGAATGCATTAATAAAAATGGCAATTCACGAATGTTGTATTTGCTGGTTGTAGTTGCTGTCAAACTTAGCAAGCCAGAAATATCTATAATGAAAACTAAGCAATGCATTTTCAAAATGCAGTTGAGAGACAAATACCTACTTCGTGCCTTTATTTCAGATTCACTGAAGAAACCAAGTTGCCTAAGACTCCTAGAGTCACAGAGCTCAGTCTTCTGCCCTTAGAAGCAAACAGAACTAAATCCACTACAATCAAGTCAGTACACAGACAGTAAATAGCTATTAAGTTGTAGTTTTAATTTCTAGCAGACATGCATCTGCTTGTAAGAAGGGAACAAAGATGCTTTTATAACCACTTAAAATCTCTGTTCTTGTAATACAATACCAAAAATATAAGTTCCTATGTAGTTATAAACCCAATTAAAAATTAAAAGACAGAAGAAAGACCAGATCCAGGATCTGATGTTCTAAGGACATCTTTGATATAGAATAAAATACATAAACCCAGTTATAATCTGTACCTTGTGCCAAAACTGAAATGCTATAAAAACAAATATGAGACCCTGAATTTTAGATGTGTATATGCTAACAAAGGAGTTGAAACAAAACATTCAGAAAAGGCTTATACATCTGCTTTATTTAAAGGTTAAAATGGCACATAACAGACCATTGCAAATTTTAAAGTCTGTTTTACTAAGAAATAATTGTACAACTTCAATGGAAAACTCTAGAATAAAAACAAGACAGATGATGATCCCTGCACAGTTTAAAATGTCACAAACCAAGACTCAGCTGAAAGAACCAGTTCTGCCCTCCTCCAGTTGTGAAATGGATCAGGACACTGATCCAGCTGAAGACTAACCCGACAAAAGGAAAAACAGGGGTTATTCTTAATCTGAACCTGCAATGCTCTATTCTCTCCCCTGTCCCACTGCAGCAGGGGTGTGGGGTGGGAGTGAGTGAGCAGTTGTGCGGGTGCTTGGCTGCTGGCCATGGTGCCCACCACAGTCCTTTTTGGTGCCCAACATGGGGCTTGTAGGGGTTCGAGATAATGACAGGTTTGATCAGAGTGTGCTAGACATTTTATAGCAGTTATATGGCAGGGTTTGATAATGGCTGCTTTCAGCCTTTGCTGTTTGCTGTGTTGTTTTGTTTTGCCTGGGAGACCTGTGATAAAAGCAGTGGCCTTGAGCCTGGTCTGGCATTTGGCCTCTGCATTGCTGCTGTCCCAATACTCCAGGAACCATCTGGTGGAGACAATCAGAAATTACACCTTCCCCCTCTTCTCCAGAATAGATCTTTCCAGCCTTGTTGCAATGGACCCTCAGTTTCTTGAACATCTCTACATAATGTTCATACTGGTGTGTGCTGTGAGTCTGATTTTGATTTTCATATCAACTGCTTGTAAGGATAACAATAGAGCCCCTGTGGCCCCCCACTGCTTCCACCCCGCGCCCATTGCTGCCATCTCAGTCTCTGAATCCAATAATCCGAGTTCAAATTTCAGTGGAACCTCCAGTAACCAACTGGTTGGGGATGACACACAAGAATGTGCCCTGAGGCAGTTGATTCCTGGGTGGCAAGGTGTGTGTGAGAGATCGGGCAGGTGCCTAGAGCGGTTTTCACCTCTGATGGCCTAGGAGTTTACGCTTGAACAGGCATGGAAACCTGCTGAAATGGCAGACCACTTGGAGGAAGGATGCCTTCCCTACACCAAAGACAGACAGCGATTTCTAGCACTGTGTTGGAGCCTACCGTGCCTGTGTTCAGCATCCTCAAAGGAACAAGAGGGTCACTGGATCTGAGGACATACAAACAGACACTGTGGCTAAACCAGAGGCCCAGTCCTCAACTATAACAGTTGCTCCTGTAGTCAAGAAGAAACAATGAAAGCATGGAAGCAGAGGTTGACCCAGTTAGTAAGGGAGGAAGAAGCTCCTCCTGAGAGGGAGCTATGAGATATGCAGAAAGATTACAGCCACCAGCCAGGCTAGCAGATTGCTGCCTGGTTGCTCCAGTGCTGGGATACTGGGGCCACAGTCAGGAATTAGAGGGTGGGGAAGCCGGTCAGCTGGGCTTCCTAGCTAGGAACCATGGAATCAACAAAGGGATCAGAAGAGGGGCAACAATCTGCAGCCTCTGGAGGTGGCTCCTGTCAAGGGTGAAGGCAAGGTATCCCCTCAAGGAGGATCCATCCTGTAAACTACTGAGGCAAGTGGACCACTGCTGAGCAAGATATTCAGTACCCAAGGGAATTAGCAGTCGTAGAGATGATCTACAGTGACCCGAACAACAATCAGGTCTCCAAAGATCTGGATGAAGTGTAGTGCACACAGGCCATGTGGCAGAGATTGGTACAGAGCACATCGGTGTTCTATACCAACACCCTGGTGATAATGGACTGAACAGACATCCAGGCACCAACTGTGGAGAGACTGTCCCACCATCTCTGGCAATTCAAAGAGAATGTCTCTTCCTCCTTGACCCCATGGGCCTGTGCCTCAGCTGTGAAGAGACTGTCGCGCCAGTTCCAGCAACTCGAAGAAAATATGTCTTCCTCCTTGTTCATACAGGCAAGCATTTCAGCTATCAAGGGAGCCACATGGAGTCAACCTTTCTCTGCTCAAGGGAAAGGGAACCATGAGTGCATACTGCGGGCCGCCCCGTGGTTCTATCTGCACAACCACAGGGAGGACATGAGAAAGTGGGACAGTGCACTTACCTCAGACCTGCAAGCATGTTGTGGTGGGTTGACCTTGGCTGTTTGCCAGACCCCTACCCAGCTGCTCTCTCGCTCCCCCTCCTCAGCAAGACAGGGGGAGAAAATAAGAAGGAAAAAAAAGTCTCATGGGTCGATATAAAGACAGGGAGATCACTTACCAATTGCCATCACGGGCAAAAGAGACTGGACTTGGGGAAAATTAATTTAATTTATTGCCAATTAAAAATAGAGTAGGATAGTGAGAAATAAAGACAAAAAACTAAAACACCTTCCCCCCACCCCTTCTTCCCAGGCTCAACTCCAGTCCTTCATTCCCGACTCTTCTACTTCCTCTCCCCTGACCCCAAGCGGTACAGGGGAGATGGGAAATGGGGGTTGCGGTCAGTCCACAGCAGCTCCTCTCTGCCGCTCCTTCCTCATCATGCTTTTCCCTTGCTCCAGCGTGGGTCCTTCCCATGGGCTGCAGTCCTTCACGAACTGCTTCAGCATGGGTCCTTTCCACGGGGTACAGTCCTTTAGGAACAGACTGCTCCAGTGTGGGTCCCCCATGGGCCACAGTTCCTGCCAGAAAACCTGCTCCTGCGTGGGCTTCTCTCCACGGACTGCAGTTCTTGCCAGGAGCCTGCTCCAGTGGGCTCTCCAGCGGGCTATGTGGAGTAAGTGGGTAGTGTTGATCACGCAACAGGCTCGAACGGGGAACCCCAACCGCCCAGGAATCCTGGAAGAGATCATGGAGTGGCCAGAAGGCAGAGATTTTGGAGCATCGCCTGAGGAGGTGGCTTGTGCCCAAGAGGCGCCACCATACAATGAGTTATCAGAAGATGAAAGGTGTTATGTTTTGTTTACCAACTGATCCTGTCATGTCATAGGAAACCATCAGAAGTTGAAAGCTGCTGCGTGGAGTCCCACATGACAAGTCATTGAAGCCGTTGAAGGAAAAGGTGAGTCGAGTCAGTTTGCAGAAGTGAAAGCCATCCAACTGTCCCTAGAGGTTGCTGAACAAGAAAAGTGGCCAGTACTCTATCTCTATACTGACTCATGGATGGTGGCGAATGCCTTATGGGGGTGGTTACAGCAATGGAAACAGATCAAGTGGCAGCACAGAAGTAAACCCATCTGGACTGCTGCATTGTGTCAAGACATCTCTGCCTGGATAGAAAACATGGCTCTAAAGGTGCTTCATGTAGATGCTCACATGCCCAAGAGCCATGCCACCCAAGAACATCGAAGCAACGAGCAGGTAGAGCAGGCTGTCAAAACTGAAGTGGCTCAGGTAGACCTGGACTGGGAATATAAGGGTGAGCTATTTGTAGCTCGATGGGCCCATGAAACATCAGGACATCTAGGGAGAGATGCAACATACAGGTGGGCTCGTGATCAAGGGGTGGACTAGACCATTGAAGCTATCGCACAGGTTACCTACAAATGTGAAACATGCACCATAAGCAAGCCCCTGGTATAGAGGGCGGTGGCTGGGATATCAATATGGGGAGGCATGGCGGATCGACTGTATTGGACAACTGCCACAAACCCGCCAAGCCAAGTTATTATGTGCTTACCATCTTGGAAGCAACTACTCGCTGGCTGGAAATGTACCCTGTAAACCATGCCACCGCTAAGAAACACCATCCTGGGACTTGAAAAACAAGTCCTGTGGTGACACGGCACACCAGAAAGAACTGAATCAGACAACGGGACTAATTTCTGAAACAACCTCATAGACACCTGGGCCAAGGAACATGGCATTGATTGAGTGCATCACACCCTATCACCTACAAGCCTCCGGAAAGATTGATCGATATAGCAGACTGTTAAAGACTATACTGAGAGCGTTGGGCACTGGGGAATGAAATCAGAAATAAAATTTAATTAAGAAGCTGTAGTTTTTTGTCACTTCACACTTTAAAAACTCTGTTGCCAAGATGATATTGAACATGTATGAGAAAATGAAGCTATGTATCAGTCATGCTGCATGTGCTGGTTTTGGCTGGGATAGAGTTAATTTTCTTCACAGTAGCTAGTATGGGGCTATGTTTTGGATTCGTGCTGGAAACAGTGTTGATAACACAGGGATGTTTTAGCTATTGCTGAGCAGGGCTTACACAGAGTCAAGGCCTTTTCTTCTCCTCACACCGCCTCGCCAGCGAGTAGGCTGGGGGTGCACAGGAAGTTGGGAGGGACATAGCTGGGACAGCTGACCCCAACTGACCAAAGGGATATTCCATGCCATATGACATCATGCTCAGCAATAAAACTAGGGGGGGAGGTTGGCGGGGGAGCCGCTGCTCGGGGACTGGCTGGGCATCGGTCGGTTGGTGGTGAGCAATTGTTTTCATTTGCATCACTTGTCTTTCTTGGGTTTTATTTCTCTCTCTTTGTTATTTTCCTTTTCATTAAAATTTATTATTATTATTATTATTATTATTATTATTATTATTATTATTATTATTATTATTATTATTATTTTATTTCAGTTATTAAACTGTTCTTATCTTAACCCATGAGTTTTCTCACTTTAACCCTTCCAGTTCTCTTCCCCCCATCCTGCTGGGAGGGGGGAGTGAGCGAGCAGCTGTGTGGTGTTTAGTTGCCAGCTGGGGTTAAACCACAACACTGCATCATTACGTATATCCATATTTTTGTTCCTTTCTTGGATCTTGTCAGATTTTTTATATCAGTCTTTATTTTCCTCAAGGGAATTTCACTTTATATTATAATGACAGAGCAGACATATTAGCTGCATTTTATTAAGAAATGAGATATTTGCAGGTGAAGAATCATATGTCAACATCTGGGTAGAATTTTGCAGACTGCATTTTTAGTACACATGTTAGGTACTACCTTTTTGATCAGATCTTGTTCTTACTGCATAGCCATTTAAGTTCATAGTTTAAAACCAAGGTCATAATTTCAGTATTGACAGTTTGTTCTTTTGTTGGGAATGGTTGAATCTTGCAGACACTAAGGTCAAAGGGACATACCTGAGATCACCTCATGGTATTTTTCAGAAGTGGAAAACCAATGGAAGCATTTCAAAAGGAGAGCTCTGCTCCTTTGGATTTTGCAATATTGAGGGGAGAACCTGTCTGTTTTGCCAAGTAGGAAATGTGCTCTTTTATCTCTGATAGAAGGCTGTATTGCTTGTTTTGTCACTATAAGTATTGGGTTTTTTGTTTGGTTTTGGGGTTTGTTTTTTTTTAAACTAAAATTTAGTCATATTTAGACAGTTATATATCACCATAAACTGTACCTTGCTCTGTCTGTTGTCCCCACTAGACATAAGTTGACTGTGCTCAGTGACTCTTTGGGAGGCAGGTTCTTATCTATAAGAAAAAGGGCCAGGATAGTCCAGTCTAAGGTGTGTAGGGATCACACGCAGCAGTAATTGCATCAGCAAGTGGATTTGCATTCTGTATTTGAAGGAAGGAAAAGAATAACAGTAGTATTGGGGAGGTTAGAAATAGAGAGACAGAAATAGAGTTGGGAACATCAGTGAAAGAGGAAAAGAAATGCTGTGATTGACAAGGGGATAAAACCTTTCATGAAATGTAATTCCAGTAGTTCCTTTCCAGAGGTGGAAATGAGAGACCTCAGTAGGTTTTTTGAATTGAGAGTATAAATCATCATGGAAAATAACAAGCAAAATTTAAAATGTCTATTTAGTTTTTTTTTAATCATTGTTCATGGAAATCTTTACTGAACTGAATGCATCATTAACCTATACAACCAGGGGTAGCTTTTTTAAAGCTTGGTTGTTAAAAATCTCAGAGGTTTGCAATGATTCCTTTTAAACAATTCCTTCTTTCTCATCGCCCCGGTGAAATTTGTGTTCTTTCTTGGTGCAATGTGAAGGAAGTGTATATAAGTAGCAAACCACCTCTCCTGTCAGTTATTTTTATTAGATATGTTTAATAAGGGGAATCCTTTACATTCTAGGAAATCCAACTGCTACTTCAGTTTACATTTAAAATATTTAATAAATTCATTATTTTATAATCATGGATAATTACTAATGTGGAGGAAAAAGTGGTCTATATTTTGTATGGTTCATGTACTTATTTATTTGTCAGTATTTGCCTTCTATACTTTGCAGGGTGGCAAATGATTCTCTGTAAGTCAGACAAGAAGGCACTCTGTCTTCCACTGGGCTTAGGTCTTGAAGTTTCAGGTAGGTGGGTAAAATCTATATGTGGTTGAGTGAGCCTGTTTGATAATAAATGGCCTAGTACTTTACTATCTTTACTGCGTTCCCAGAAAATAAGAACCGAATGAGCTCAGGGATAAATTCTTTGGCCATATGAGACAAAATGTATTTTAGTAATGGAAAGAGGATCTTTTATATCTCAGCTGCATGAAAGATATTTGGAAGGTAGAAAATGGCAGCTTCCCTATGTAATTAATGATAACATTTGCCATGACAGCTAGCATATGTAAGTGCATGCTTTAACACTTTGCAGAACTAAAGATGGTTTAACATCATTAGCTTCATTAAGTCAGACGAAAAATTGTCCAGACCTAGTTCTTATTTTTCACATACTATATATTTCAGTGTAATTTCTCATTTTATACCAGTCTGAGATCTGAATAGGTCATTTATAGTGTCACCAAAAATATTATCTATCTGTGCTAATACCAATTTATTACATATAAAACCCATAAAAATTTTAAGGATCTAGTTTATTAATAATCTTTCTTGTCAATTAGATATGGAAACATTACAGTTCTGGTTTTGGTTCATCAGTTTTATTCAGATTCACAGTGTAAAAAATTTACAAGAAACATTTTTCCTATTTTGTCGATGAATGGTGGCTAGAAAGAATGTAATGGGTTTTAGTTCTTTTTGCTTCAGAATACCAGAACAAGTCATTTTTATAAGGGAATACGTTCAGAACCATGAGGGCAATTCATTTTTTTAATGCCATATGTGATTACCACAGGAAATTAGTGAAACTAGCTGCTCAGGATTTACATGGATTTATGTGGCAAGGCTTTGGTAGCGGGGGAGGGGGTTACAGGGGTGGATTCTCTGAGAAGACACCAGAAACTGCCCCCATGTTGGACAGAGCCAGTACCAGCTGGCTCCAAAACAGACCTGCCACTGGCCAAAGCTGAGCCAAACAGCAACGTTGGTAGCGCCTCTGTGATAACATATTTAAGTGTCATGGTTTAACCCCAGCCAGCAACTAAGCACCACGCAGCCGCTCGCTCACTCCCCCCCGGTGGGATGGGGGAGAGAATCGGAAGAGTAAAAGTGAGAAAACTCGTGGGTTGAGATCAAGACAGTTTAATAGGTAAAGCAAAAGCCGCGCACGCAAGCAAAGCAAAGCAAAGCAAGGAATTCATTCACTACTTCCCATCAGCAGGCAGGTGTTCAGCCATCCCCAGGAAAGCAGGGCTCCATCACGCGTAATGGTTACTTGGGAAGACAAACACCATCATGCCCAATGTCCCCCCCTTCCTTCTTCTTCCCCCAGCTTATATACTGAGCATGATGTCATATGGTATGGAATAGCCCTTTGGCCAGTCTGGGTCAGCTGTCCTGGCTGTGTCCCCTCCCAGCTTCTTGTGCACCTGGCAGAGCATGGGAAGCTGAAAAGTCCTTGACTAGTGTAAACTCTGCTCAGCAACAACCAAAACATCAGTGTGTTATCAATCAACATTATTCTCATCCTAAATCCAAAACACAGCACTCTACCAGCTACTAAGAAGAAAATTAACTCTATCCCAGCTGAAACCAGGACATTAAGAAAGGGTAAAAAAGGCTGCGCAACAGCAGCTGGGAGGGAGGAGTGAGAAAATGTAAGAAACAACTCTGCAGACACCAAGGTCAGAGAAGAAGGAGGGGGAGGAGGTGCTCCAGGCGCCAGAGCAGAGATTCTCCTGCAGCCTGTGGTGAAAACCATGGTGACGCAGGTTGTCCCCCTGTAGCCCATCGAGATCCCACACTGGAGCAGGTTTTCTGTCAGGAACCATGTCCCATGGGGGACCCATGCTGGAGCAGTCTTTTCCTGAAGGACTGTATTCCATGGAAAAGGATCCACGCTGGAGCAGTTTCGTGAAGAACAGCAGCCTGTAGGAAGGACCCATGTTGGAGCAGTTTGTGAAGGACTGTCTCCCGTGGGAGGGACCCCACGCTGGAGCAGGGAAACAGTGTGAGGAGGAAGGAGCGGCAGAGGCAAAGTGTTATGAACTGACCACAACTCCCATCCCCCATCCCCCATCCCCCTTGTGCTGTTCGGTGGGGGAAGAGGTAGAAGAGTCAGGAGTAAAGTTGAGCCTGGGAAGAAGGGAGGGGTGGGGGGAAGGTGCTTTTAGTTTTGTTTTTATTTCTCGCTATCCTACTCTGTTATCAATTGGCAATACATTAAACTGATCTTCCCCAAGTCGAGTCTGCTTTGCCCGTGACAGTAATTGGTGAGCAACCTCCCTGTCCTTATCTTGACCCATGAGTGTTTCATCTTATTTTCTCCCCCTGTCTTGCTGAGGAGGGGGAATGAGAGATCGGCTTGGTGGGCATGTGGCGGCCGGCCAAGGTTAACCCACCACAAAAGGGGAAGAACACTTGCATGAGCAATGAGAAGCAAGTTCAACACTAACTAAAAACTCCGAGCATATGTTTAGATATCTCTTCTGAAATAAGTTAATCTCTAAATATTGCTAAGAAATGCAATATAAAAGCAGATTTTCCACATCTGCCACTGGGAGCTTCTTGAATCGTTCTCAAAACAAGCTTGTGTTGGCCACCATCTAAGACAGAAGATCACTAGTGGTCCTTTCCTCTGCTCTAATTCTGTTCTATGGTGTTATTTATTTGTCTATAGTATAGATGATGGCTGTTGTTTTACAAGTAGCATAAGCTTCTTTCTTATCAAAGTTATTGGAGGGAGAAGTCACGTGTCTTGTAGAATCAAATGGGGCTTGAAAGCCATGGCTACTGCTACTTTTTTCAGTTTTTGTTCATGCTGAGGAACCTAAAGATTATCAGGTTTTCTGTGGGTTTTGGTGGTCTGTACTATCTGGGTAGACAATATGAGGGAGTGAACCTTGCATCCTGGGCTAAATGGTGCAGACTGGTCACATCTACAGTGTTGCACACAGCCCAGACCTTCTCCTTTGGGGTTCGTTTGAAGTCTGCATGATGCTGAGAGACAATCTTGTGTGTGTATGGTTGGTTTGTTTATTCAATATGTCAGAATAAAAGAAAGAGTTGAGTTTCAGACCATCATAATGCTGATTTTCATAGCATGACACTGAGGTGTGGGTGATATGTATCGGAGTGCTTTTTGAAGGTGCATGGTGCTTTGCACTAGGGGATACTACTGGTCCATTATGATCCCCGTAAGAAAGCACTTAAACTCTGTAAAGTATCATTCAAAATACTATGCATTAGAGTTAATACTATAAAAAAAGAGAGAATAGTGTAGATAATCTCACATCCCTTCAGATGCTGGGAACCCCATTTTGTGCAGCATCAAACGGGCCTCCGATCCATGCACAGCATGCTGTGCAGATCCCATCCGTAGAAAGGGTTACCCCATTTCAGTCATTTGAGCTATTACAGGATTTCCTTACAAGGGAACAACTTTATTCATCCTTTCAACTGTCAAAACAGAAAGGATGTTCACATGGGAACAACTTGCACATGGCAAGGCCATGCAGGTGGCATAATCACTGGTACCAGGTGGGAGCTGCTTGCAAGCTCCTCTGTTACGATGAGTTGGTTGAGTTTATCCCGCAGCCAAGGAATCTGTACAGCACATTGCAGGCCTGAAGGCCAAGCTGTACGTGTAGCATAGTGCAGCATAGTGCAGCACAGGCCTGACCCTACTCAGGTTAACTGTTATGTGGATCACTAACTCCTTGATGTACAATGGTCTTCTGGTCAAGACTACTACACATGGGTTGTTAGATAATGTTGAAGACTGTCTTGAGCGACTGAAACCAAACTGTTTATCTTGGGCACCATGCAGCAAATGATCCTGACAACTGCCTGGATCTTCATTCAGAAGAAATTAGGACACTTTAGAAGGGAGCATGGGAGAAAGGTAGCTTAAGTTCAGTATAGGTGATCAGGAGACAAAGGCCCTAGGCAAATCAAGGAGACACACACATTGACAGCATGATTACACTTGCAAAAATCTTTTCATGATGTTGTTTCCTCTAGAAGAAGGGAGGAAAGTCACAAGACCCTGTAATGGAACCTTTTTGAAGAGGTATTTGAATGTCCAGACTTGCCCTCAGCTTTTTAGGTTTCATTTGCATTGGCTGCTTTGGGGAGGGGAAGAGGGAGTTGGCTTAAAGGTGTTTTTTTTAAATAATATTTTCAGGATGGAATAAAGCACATAAGTTCAAAAGAACAAATATCTTGCTTCTGTTTCGAAGTAACATCAGATTCTTCAGTCATGTTTTTTCCCTTATTCTTTTTTCTTTCCAAAAGTCCCTCAGCAGGACCTAGATGTTCTAAAACATGTGTCTTTTCATATATACCATTTAGGTTGGCTGAACACTTTAGTTTTCTTTTCAGCATGTGCTTTCTTCACCTGCAGCATAGCAAGCTCTAAAGCTGTGAGAACATATTTGGAAACCAAAGCTCTTGGTCTCCTTTGAAGATATTATGCTTATTCTGGACTATTTTGAGCAGTCTTTTGTTCTTCTGTGTAAGACTTGACAAATTATAGGGTCTTTAAAATCTTATCTACAAACTGTCTTCCTCTGAAAATAGAAATCTGTATTCTCTGCTCTCCCAACCCTCCAAACAGGTGTTAATTTGCTATTAAAATGCTCTTGGCCTTATGATTCCTTCAATTGTTAGTCTGTCCCTGGGCTGTTCTAGCAAAAGCCAGTTCTCTTCCTCAGAACAGTGATTTGGTAATAACATTTCTTTTTCTTGTGAAAGCAGTAGTGAGGTAGCAAAGCCTTTCCCTGATTTGGGAATACTTGAAATTGAAAACTTGGTTTCAATTCCGATGAATATTCCAATGAATACCTGCTTTGGTGTGATTTGGTATTGACTTCAAGAGGAAACAAACTGAACCTGCAAGCAGGCTCGAATAAATGACGAGACTGAAAAGAAAACCTGTTACATCTTGCAGAGCAAAAAACCATGTTTATGACTTCTGCTGCTTTGTAATAGGTGAACAAAAGTCAACCTGGATGGTGAGAAAAATAATAATTTATTTTTTGTGTGAGTGTGAGTCTGTACAGAAACTGGAGGGATTTTGGTGAAAGAAAGATGTTTGGGGGGAGGAATCTATAGAATGTGAAAAGTTCTACAAAACTTCTTTTCTTTTGTTATAAATCTTTGCATAGATGTGTTCTGTGCACATTTTTGTAACAGCCAGCCCTAAATTTTTAATTTAGCATGCAGAAACTCCAGAAGGAGGCAGAAGTCCCATAGGAAAGCATGCTTTTGATTTGGCCTTCTTTCTTTGTTGAAAGGAAGGTTTGATTGGGGGTGGAGGGGTTAAGCCAGTGTCATTGAGTTCACTGAAGATGAACCAAAAATAGTGTGCTTTTCATTACAGAGTTGTGGTTGTTTGGGTTTTTTTTCCTGTTACATAGTCTGTATCTGATCCTGTGTCATTTTCTATTCTCTTAATTTTTTTTTGTCCACTATTATTGCATAGGTCAGGGCTGAAGCTTTGCAGTAGGGCAACATCAAGAAATACTTCTGCTGCTATGTGACATATCTGTAGTGTGCATATAGAAATCTCCCTCTTAATCCAGAACTTTTAATAAACAAATAACGCACTCAAAGAAACTCCAAAATCAAAAAGGATAAGTCAAACTTTCTTCTGTTTTATTTAATCTTACTATGTGCCTTTTCTTGCTGATGCTTCAGAACAGCTATTTTCTTATACGCCTGCCTCTACTGAAGTTTAAGCATGCACTTGAAAAGTCACAAAAGTACAAGCCAGTATTCATTATTACATTCTCCTGTCTTCCGAAGTTATATGAATGTATGCTGTACCCATCTCCATATTCAACTTGAGGTGATTATTTTGTGTGTGTATTTGCATCTAATCCACCAGTGGATTGATGTAATTCTATTGAATTTGGTGGATTTTTGTTTCTGTCTCTGCCAACAGTGGATTAGTTTTTTCATCTTAATATGCATTTCTTCCTACATAAATCTCACTGCATAGAGCAGAGCAGACTCAGTATTATTACCTGTAAGAAGAAGGACATCTAACAGACTGCTCCCTATTATCTAGTTTCTCAAGCTTACTGTCATTCATATTCCTTTTCTTGCATACAGAAGGAATATGGGATAAGAAAATCTAGTTGAACTGTAGAAAATTTAGAACACTGATTTCTGAGCATGCAGAAAACAAAGCAAAAGAATATATTCAAACAGTCGATTACAGGAGCTAGCAAAGTGTAAAGTGCCTTTAAGAAGCAGATGTTTGCTGTGAAGTTCATCATGCATGCAAACATGTTTCCTTCTGTACAAAGTTAGTGCTCAAGTTTTTATAGACATTCAGGGTATGCATAAATTTATAATGGTGATTGTTTTAGTCATGATAGCACTTGAGCACACCAAAAAAACATCAAAGTACTCCACAAACAACCAACACAAAGCAAGACCCTGCCCCAGAGAGTTCTCAGTCTAGGGCTGAAGCAATACACAAGTGAGCAAATTGACAAATGTGAGAGAGGAGCAGGTTAGGATGGAGGAGAAAAGAGGACAACTTATCAGTTCAGGGAATATTGTTTCTATGCATTTGAATAGATGATTAGTCTAGGCTGTTGTTTTGGTAATATAAATTTATAGTATTCTGCTGTGGGTAAATAGCACCAGGCATCTGCCCCAAATTATAAGTATATATGACAGGTAACTCTGGACTGATCTGCATCCAGTTCTTGTATGGGTATCACAATTTTGATTGAGAGTGTGATATTTTTATCTCAAAATATTTATAAAAGTAAACCAGCATGGAAACAGTTTAAATTGACACAAATAATTTCATAGAATAATAGAATCATAGAACAGCACAGGTTGGAAGGGACCTCAAAAGATCATCTGGTCCAACCTTTCATGGGAAAGGGAGCCTAGATAAGATTATCTAGCACCCTGTCCAATCACATCTTGAAAACCTCCAGCAATGGGGACTCTACCAGGTCCCTGGGAAGGTTGTTCCAGTGAATGATTGTTCTCGCTGTAAAAAATGACTTTCTTATATCAAGATGAAACATCTCCTGGTGCAACTTGTACCCGTTGCCCCTTGTCTTCTCCATGTAGCTCCTGGTGAAGAGAGAGCCTCCATCCTCTTTGTAGCTGCCCTTTAAGTACTGGAATACTGTGATGAGGTCCCCCCCGAACCTTCTCTTCTCCAGGGAGAAAAGACCTAACTCCTCCAGTCTTTCCTCATAGGGCAGGCTCTCCAGCCCTTTGATCACCTTTGTGGCCCTCCTTTGGACCCTCTCCAGTCTGTTGGCATCTTCCTTGAATTGTGGGGATCAGAATTGGACACAGTACCTCAGGTGTGGCCTGACAAGCACTGAGCAGAGTGGGATGATCTCATCTCTATCTCTGCTAGTAATGCCCCTGCAGATGCAGCCCAGGATCTGATTTGCCTTTGTTGCTGAAGCAGCACACTGCTGACTCATGTTCAGCCTGTTGTCCACCAGGACCCCCAGGTCCCTTTCAGCAAGGCTGCTTCCCAGCCACACAGATCCTAGCCTGTATTGGGCTCTTTGGTTATGTCGTCCCAGGTGCAGGACCTTGCACTTGTCTTTGTTAAACAGTTCTTGCTAGCCCACTCTTCCAGCCTGTCCAGGTCTCTCTCTAAGATGGCTCTCCCTTCTGATGTGTCCACCTCACCACCTAGTTTATTCTCATCAGCAAACTTGGTGAGGGTGCTTTCAAGCCCATCATCCAGGTCATTTATGAAGATGTTGAACAGCGTGGGGCCCAGTATCGATCCCTGGGGGACCCCACTTGTGACAGGCTGCCAGCCTGAGTAAAAAACATTGATCACCACCCTCTGAGGGGAGGCCTGTTAGCCAATTTCCTACCCATCTCACAGACCACCCATCCAATCTGTATCTTGCCAGTTTGTCCAGGAGAAGGCTGTGGGAAAGTGTTGAATGCTTTGCTGAAGTCCAAGTAAACAACATCCACTGCTCTCCCCATGTCAACAGAAAGTGTTGCTTTGTTGTGAAGGTGATCAGGTTAGTCTGGCATGACTTGCCCTTGGTAAATCCATGCTGGCTTTTCCCAATTGCCTGCTTCATTTGGCTTGTGATAGTTTCTAGGAGGACTCGTTCCATTACTTTCCCAGGGACTGAAGTAAGACTAATGGGCCTGTAGCTTCCTGGGTCCTCTTTTGGGCCCTTCTTGTAGATGGGTATGACATTTGCCCTCTTCCAGTCATCAGGGATGTCCCCTGATCTCCATGACTTTTCAAAGATTATAGACAGTGGCCTTGCAACAATGTCAGCCACTTCTCTTAACACCCTGGAGTGGATTCCGTCCGGGCCCATAGATTTATGCAGGTTGAGCCCTTGCAAGAGGCCACAGACCAGCCCTTCCTCCACTGCTGGTGGGTTGACACATGTGTTGCCGTAACTACTTGATCCTGTGATCTGGGGTCCAGCTATGCCAATAAAGACAGAGGCAAAGAAGGTATTGAGAACCTCTGTCTTGTCAGCATTCTTAGTGACTAGTTTCCCTGCCCTGTTTAGCAATGGGCCTATGTCTTTCCTGTGCTTCTGCTTACTGCTCATGTACCTGAAGAACCCTTTCTTGTTGTTCTTGACATCTCTGGCCAATTTCAGTTCTATCTGAGCCTTAGCCTTCCTGACTGCATCTCTGCATGCCCTAGCAAGATTCTTGTAGTCCTCGATGGCTATTTGGCTGCCTTTCCATAGCCAGTATGCTTCTTTCTTTGCTTTTAAGCACAGCCAAAAGTTCATTGTTAAGCCAGGGTGGTCTCTTGTTCCACCTTCTTCCTTTCACTTTGTAGGGGATGGACTGTTCTTGTGCTTCCAGGAGGCTATTCTTGAATAACTCCCAGCACTGCTGTGGTTTAACTCCAGCCAGCAACTAAGCACCACAGCCACTCGCTCACTCCCCCCACCCCAGTGGGATGGGGGAGAGAATTGGAAGGGTAAAAGGGAGAAAACTCGTGGGTTGAGATAAGAACAGTTTAATAATTGAAGTAAAATCAAATAGAATAGTAGTAGTAGTAGTAATAATAATAATAATAATAAAAATACAATAATAAAATACAATAATAATATACAAAGCAAGTGATACACTATACAATTGCTCAACACCTGCCGACCGATGCCCAGCACGTCCCCGAGCAGCAATTGCTGCCCCCTGGCCAACTCTCCCCAGCTTTATATACTGAGCATGATGTCATATGGTATGGAATAGCCCTTTGGCCAGTCTGGGTCAGCTCCCCTGGCTGTGCCCCCTCCCAGCTTCTTGTGCACCGGGCAGAGCATGGGAAGCTGAAAAGTCCTTGACTAGTGTAAGCACTGCTTAGCAACAACTAAAACATCAGTGTGTTATCAACATTATTCTCATCCTAAATCCAAAACACAGCACTACACCAGCTACTAGGAAGAAATATCAACTCTATCCCAGCTGAAACCAGGACACACTCACAAGCTCCTTTACCCTCCCTGGATACTTCCCATGGAATCCCTCGCAGCTGGGCTCTGAGCATATTGAAGTTGACTCTTCTAAAATCCACAGTCTTTGTCCTACTACTGGTCTTCAGCATGCTCAGCAGGATCTTAAACTCCACAGTGTTGTGATCGCTGTATCCAAGGCTACCATTGGTAGTTATGTTGTCAAGTAAGTCTTGTTGGTTTGTGAGCAGTAAATCTAGCAATGTGCTGTTCCTAGTTGGCACATCCAGCACCTGTAGCAGGAAGCAGTCCTCAATACATTCCAGGAACCCGGTGGACAACTTGTGTACCGCTGTGTTGTTTTCCCAATAAATGTCTGGGTAATTGAAGTCACCCATGAGGACCAGATTCTGTTGGCCCAGGACTTTCTTGAGCGGCCGAAGTAAGGTTTCGTCGGCCTCGTCATCCTGATTGGGAGGTCAGTAACAGATACCTAACATAAGATCCCCCTTGGTGACGATCCCTCTAATCTTGGTCTAAAGGCATTCAATAGAACTTTTGTGGTCTGCATAGCTCACCTCCAAACACTCAAATTTCTCTTTTACATAAAGTGCAACTCCACCTCTTCTTCCCTTCCTATCCTTCCAAAAGAGCTTGTAGCCATCCATTGTGGTCTTCCAGATGTGTGAGTTTTCCCACCAAGTTTCTGTGATTACTATGACATGATAGCTCTCAGACTGGGCACGGAGCTCCAGTTCCTCCTCTTTGTTGCCCAGACTAAGTGCATTGGTATACATGCACTTGAGGTGGCTGGACTTAGGGTTCTTGCCTTTGGAGAGGGTTGGGGAGCATTCCTCACTACTCTGGTAGGTGTGCTCATCCACCTTGTTGCTTATGAATATGCAGGTGTCACAGCTTTGGACCCTACCCCCCAAGTTTGTTAGTTTAAAGCACGACTCACTAAGTCAGCCAGTCTGCTAGTGAAGATTCTCTGGCCTCTTCTAGAAAGGTGGATCCCACCTCTCCCCAATAGGCTGTATTCATCGAAGAATGTCCTGTGATCATAGAAACCAAAGCCCTGGCGACAACACCAGCCATGAAGCCAGGTATTGATCTGCATTATCTATACTATTCTCTCCTTATAGTGTTAGCTCAAATTGTGGTGGGTTGACCTTGGCTGGCTGCCAGGTGCCCACCAAGCAGCTCTATAACTCCCCCTCCTCAACAAGACAGGGGGAGAAAATAAGATGAAAAAAACTCATGGGCTGATATAAGGACAGGGAGATCACTTACCTATTACCATCACAGGCAAAACAGACTCGCTTTGGGGAAGATTAATCTAATTTATTGCCAATTAAAATAGAATAGGATGTTGAAAAACAAAAACAAAACTTAAAAAACCCCACCTTCCTCCCACCTCTCTTTTTTCCCCGGCTCAAATATACTCCTCACTCTTCTACCTTCTCCACCTCCAAGGGGCGCAGGGGAATGGGGGTTGTGGTTAGTTCATAACAGTTCCTCTCTGCTGCTCCTTCTTCCTCACACTTGTCCCCTGCTCTGGCATGGGGTCCCACCCACAGGATACAGTCCTTCAGGAACAGAGTGCTCCAGCGTGCATCCCCCACAGGCCACAGTTCCTGCCAGAAAACCTGCTCCAGCATGGGCTCTCCACGGGGCCGCAGCTTCCTTCAGGGCACATCCACCTGCTCTGGCATGGGATCCTCCACAGGCTGCATGTGGATATCTGATTCGCCATGGTCCTCTCCATGGGCTGCAGGGAAATACCTGCTCCACTGTGGTTTCCTCCACGGGCTGCAGGGGAATCTCTGCTCTGGCACCTGGAGCACCTCCTCCCCCTCCTTCTTCACTGACCTTGGTGTCTGCAGAGTTGTTCCTCTCACATTTTCTCACTCCTCTCTCTCTCACAGCTGCTGCACAGCATTTTTTACCCTTTCTTAAATATGTTATCACAGAGGCACCATCAGCATCGCTGATTGACTCAGCTTTGGCCAGCAGTGCATACGTTTTGGAGCCAGCTGGAATATGCTCTGACATGGGAGCAGCCCTTGGTCTCTTCAGATAGAGGCCACCCCTGCAGCTCTCCCCCACTACCAAAATCCAGGATGATCCAAACATAGACCCACCACCAGTGAAGGAGGAGTTAGTATGTGAATTATTACAGGAGCTTGACCCCTACAAAACGATGGGCCCTGACGCCATCCACCCGAGGGTGTTGAGAGAGCTGGCTAATGTCATTGTGGGGCCACTCTCCATAATCTTCGAGAAGTCGTGGAGATCGGGGGATGTCCCAGAGGACTGGAGGAAGGCAAATGTTACCCCTATCTACAAGAAGGGCTCAAGGGAGGATCCGGGTAATTATAGGCCCATCAGTCTTACTTCAATCCCTGGGAAAGTTATGGAACGGATCCTCCTGGGGGCCATCACGAGTCAAATGAAGCACGTGATTGGGAAAAGCCAACACGGCTTCACCAAGGGCAGATCGTGCCTGACAAATCTGGTGGCCTTCTATGATAAAGTGACCTGCTCGGTTGACATGGGGCGAGCGGTCGACGTTGTCTACCTGGACTTCTCCAAGGCTTTCGATACGGTTCCCCACGGCCTCCTCCTGGAGAAACTGATGCGTTATGGCCTAGACAAGTGGTCTGTGCGGTGGGTGAGGAATTGGCTGGCGGGCCGCACCCAAAGGGTGGTGGTAAATAGCTCTTTTTCAAACTGGCAACCCGTCACAAGTGGGGTCCTCCAGGGATCGATATTGGGCCCAACGCTATTCAATATCTTCATAAGCGATCTGGATAATGGGATCAAGTGTAGCCTGATGAAGTTTGCAGATGACACCAAACTGAGTGGGGAAGTAGACACTCTGGAAGGGAGAGCCACCCTGCAGGAAGATCTGGATAGGCTGGAAGAGTGGGCTAACAGGAACCTTATGAAGTTTAGCAAGGACAAGTGTAAAGTCTTGCACCTGGGAAAACATAATCCAGGAGTGCAGCTCAGACTGGGATCCACCTGGCTGGAGAGCAGCTCTGTGGAAAGGGACCTGGGGGTCCTGGTGGACAGGAAGCTCAACATGAGTGAACAGTGTGCTGCTGCGGCCAAGAAGGCCAATAGGATGCTGGGTTGCGTCAAAAAGGGCATCACCAGCAGAGATAAAGAAGTCATTATCCCTCTCTACTCAGCGCTTGTCAGGCCACACCTGGAATACTGTGTGCAGTTCTGGTCCCCATTATGCAAAAAAGATGTGGACAGGCTGGAGGGGGTCCAGAGAAGGGCCACCAAGATGATCAAGGGTCTGGGAAGCCTGCCGTATGAGGACAGGCTGAGAGAGCTGGGCTTGTTCAGCCTTGAGAAAAGGAGGCTTAGAGGTGATCTCATCACCATGTACCAGTACTTAAAGGGGAGCTACAAAGAAGATGGAGACTCCCTTTTTACAAGGAGTCACATGGTGAGGACAAGGGGTAACGGGTACAAGTTATTCCCAGGGAGATTCCAATTGGACACGAGACGTAAATTTTTCACAATGAGAACAGTCAACCATTGGAATAATCTCCCCAGGGAAGTGGTTGACTCTGCTACGCTACGACATGTTTAAGACTCAGCTGGACAGGGTGCTGGGCCATCTCATCTAGATTGTGCTCTTGCCTAGAAAGGTTGGACCAGATGATCCTTGAGGTCCCTTCCAACCTGGTATTCTATGATTCTGTGAAAACCTTGCCATGTAAACCCAATACACAAATAAATAGCATTTTCAATTATAACTTACAGAGTCTGAGTGCCTTTCTTACTGGGATCGTAACAGACCAGCACTCCTGGTGTAAAACATTTGGTGTAGTTGGCAGGATCCTGTGAGACATGCCTTTCTGGAGAAAGAACAATGAAGAGAGTAATAGAGTGCCTGGATGGCCTCCGCACACAGCTGTGGAGGGTAGTTGCAAGGCATTTAGTCCAGGTGGTTTGCCTGGTGAATTGGGAAACTGAGGGGGAACTGTCTGAATGCTCCACCCCAGATGAAGTATTATGTTTTCTTAGCAAACAGGGGTTAGGGAAAGGAAATTAAAGGAAAATTTGTACTGTCTTTGGTTTTTGCTAACATGCTTGAAATGGACATGGCGGCATTTAGAGCTGATGCAAAAAGAACTGAAAGTGTTGCAGGTGCAGCTCCGCTCATCAGACCCTGGGCAGCAAGCAGAGGCACAGACACCTGCAGTGCAGGAGGAGTGCATGGAGCAGCCTGGGAAGGGCACCACTGAGGTACGGGCTATTTGCCGGAAGGATGAATGGTGGGATGAGGACCCTCGGTTCTCTGGTAAGGATGAGTGGACAGAGGGGTCGGAGGATGAGTGTGGCAACAGCACTTCTGTCTGGTCATTAGTGATTCACAAAGCAAAGGGGCCCCTGGGGGCACCCCAGCACACAGTATGGGTGTGCAATTTTACACAGCCTAAGTTGCAAGATTTAGAAAAAGCATACCAGCAAAAGCCAGGAGAAAGGCCGACACACTGGCTCTTGTGGGTATGGGACTTTGGAGGAAATACTGTACTTTTAAATCCTAAAGAATTAAGGTATTTGGGTGTCATCTTGCAAAAGCCTATGATTACCCAGTGGCTGAGAGGAGCACAGGGTAATGTATCCCACTTCCTGCAGGAGCTTTAAAAGTAGAGTATCCCTTGCCTACTGACGGGGATGATAAATCAGCATCCTGGAAAAGTATAGCCGAGACTGGTCAGTATTTATGGGAACTGGCCGCACGACAAGGCGTGTATTCACATAACTTTTTATGTCCTGATATGGAAACTTTTACACTCGTCATGAACACCCGAATATTAGAGGGTGCCCCTTTGCCTTGAAAGGGACAATAATTTCCTTGCTAGGGGCTGCCACAGGAAAACCAGTGGGGGATGATCACTAGGACAGCTTGGTGATTATCAGAGTGAAAAAGAGGAGACAGAGCCTGAAGCATTTCAAATGCAACAACTCAAGGGAAAGGTTACTCAGAAAGAGGTGTTTCTGGCACTAATACAGGCAGGAGTGCCTGGGGAGCAGATAGATGGCAAACCAACTCCTCATTTGTAGAGTTTGTATAAGAAAGCAAAAGCAAATGAGAAGGGGCAGAGGGCCCACACCAGGTAATGGGGGCATAGGGGTTGAGCAGTCAGTTACCCCAGTGATTATGGGGACAGCAGAAGCAGGGATTCCTCTACCAAGGAATGGACTGAAGGATCCGAGGACGAAAGTGGTAGACCAGTCCCTGTGTGCACTTTAGTTTTTAACAAAGCAAAAGGACCCACTGGAGTGCCGCAGCATACAATATCAGTTCAAGATTACACTCGGACAGAGCTGCAGTGTGGCAGACTTGTATGGGCAAAAGCTGGGAGATAGATTAGGACAGTGGTTACTGCAAGTGTGAGACCAAGGAGGGGACAGTGTACAACTGAGCCCCCAAGAAATGATGCATCTGGGAGCAATTTCTCAATATCCAATGGTGACACAATGCTTAAAGGGGCCCTGGCAAATGGAAATGTGATTTATTCCCTTTAGGAATGGTAGAGCTACAGCACACACACACACACCCCCATCTGGTTGGAATGACAAAACAGTGACGTGGAAGTTTAGAGATGGGGGAGGGGGGCAGTATTTGAGAGAACTGGCTATTCAACAGGGTGTTTAAAACGCTGCCTTCACTAGCCGAGACTCAGAGGTATTCACCTCAGGAATGCAATCCAGGCTGTTAGCCAGAGTGCCTTTTCATCTTTTCATTTTGCACCATCAAGATGCAAGAAATCAGACAAGGAAGGGAAGAGGTCGGCATGGCTGAGCCATGACCTGTGGGTCAAACTAAAGGGCAAGAAAAGAATGCATAGGCAGTGGAAGAAGGGACTGGTATCTTGGGAAGAGTACAGGGACACTGCCTGGTTGTGTAAGGATGGGATCAGGAAGGCCAAGGCTCGGCTGGAGCTGAACCTGGCGAGGGATGCAAAGAATAATAAGAAGGGCTTCTATAGGTACATTAACCGGAAAAGGAAGGTTAAGGAAAGCGTGCCCCCTCTGATGAGCAGAAGTGGTGAGCTGGTAACAACAGACGAGGAGAAGGCTGAGGTACTCAACAACATTTTTGCCTCAGTCTTCACTGGCAACCTCTCTCCTCATACCTCCTGAGTCAATGGGTCATTTGATGGGGATCAGGGGGGCAAAGGTCCTCCCACTGTAAGAGAAGATCAGGTTCATGATCACCTGAGGAACCTGAGCGTACATAAGTCTATGGGTCCCGATGAGATGCATCCCAGAGTCCTGAGGGAATTGGCTGATGTAGTTGCCAAGCCACTCTCCATGATATTTGAAAAGTCATGGCAGTCAGGTGAAGTCCCTGGGGACTGGAAAAAGGGAAACATTGCACCTGTTTTTAAAAAGGGTAAAAAGGAGGACCCTGGGAACTACCGACCTGTCAGCCTCACCTCTGTGCCTGGGAAGATCATGGAACAGATCCTCCTAGAAGCTATGCTAAGGCACATGGAGGACAGGGAGGTGATTCGAGACAGCCAGCATGGCTTCACCAAGGGCAAGTCCTGCCTGACCAACCTAGTGGCCTTCTATGATGGAGTGACTGCATCAGTGGACGAGGGAAGAGCTATGGATGTCATCTATCTGGACTTCTGTAAGGCCTTTGACACAGTCCCCCACAACATCCTTCTCTCTAAATTGGAAGGATATGGATTTGATGGGTGGACTGTTCGGTGGATAGCAAACTGGCTAGATGGTCGCATCCAGAGGGTAGCAGTCAATGGCTCGATGTCCAGATGGAGAACAGTGACGAGTGGTGTCCCTCAGGGGGCTGTACTGGGGCCAGTGCTGCTTAATATCTTCATCAATGACATAGCAGGATCGAGTGCACCCTCAGCGAGTTTGCAGATGACACCAAGCTGAGTGGTGCAGTTGACACGCCTGAGGGACGGGATGCCATCCAGAGGGACCTGGACAAGCTCAAGAAGTGGGCCTGTGTGAACCTCATGAGGTTCAACAAGGCCAAGTGCAAGGTCCTGCACCTGGGTCGGGGCAACCCCCAGTATCAATACAGGCTGGGGGATGAAGGGATTGAGAGCAGCCCTGAGGAGAAGGACTTGGGGGTACTGGTAGATGAAAAGCTGGACATGAGCCAGCAATGTGCTCTCGCATCCCAGAAAGCCAACCGTATCCTGGGCTGCATCAAAAGAAGCGTGGCCAGCAGGTCGAGGGAGGTGATTCTGCCCCTCTACTCTGCTCTGGTGAGACCCCACCTGGAGTACTGCATCCAGCTCTGGGGTCCTCAGCACAGAAAGGACATGGACCTGTTGGAGAGGGTCCAGAGGAGGGCCACAAAAATGATCAGAGGGCTGGAACACCTCTCCTATGAGGAAAGGCTGAAAGAGCTGGGGTTGTTCAGCCTGGAGAAGAGAAGGCTGCAGGGAGACCTTATTGCAGCCTTTCAATACTTAAAGGGGGCTTATAAGAAAGATGGGGACAGACTTTTTAGCAGGGCCAATAGCGATAGGACAAGGGGTAATGGCTTTAAACTGAAAGAGGGTAGATTCAGACTAGATATAAGGAAGAAATATTTTACAGTGAGGGTGGTGAAACACTGGAACAGGTTGTCCAGAGAGGTGGTAGATGCCCCATCCCTGGAAACATTCAAGGTCAGGTTGGACGGGGCTCTAAGCAACCTGATCTAGTTGTAGATGTTCCTGCCAATGTCAGGGGGGTTGGACTAGATGACCTTTAAAGGTCCCTTCCATCCCAAAGCATTCTATGATTCTATGATGATTGCTCCTGAGAGCTGCCAAGGGGAAAGCATCAGGGATTGTGCTGGTTTTGGCTGGGATAGAGTTAATTTTCTTCATAATAGCTAGTATGGGGCTATGTTTTAGATTTGTGCTGGAAACAGTGTTGACAATACAGGGATGTTTTCATTACTGCTGAGCACTGCTTACATAGAGTGAAGGCCTTTTCTGCTTCTCACACCACTCCACCAGCGAGTAGGCTGGGGGTGCACAGGAAGCTGGGAGGGGACACAGCTGGGACAGCTGACCCCAACTGACCAAAGGGCTATTCCATACCATATGACATCATGCTCACCATATAAAGCTGGGGGAAGAAGAAGGAAATGGGGGACGTTTGGAGTTATGGCGTTTGTCTTCCCAAGTAACCGTTATGCGTGATGGAGCCCTGCTTTCCTGGGGATGGCTGAACACCTGCCTGCTGATGGGAAGTAGTGAATTAATTCCTTGTTTTGCTTTGCTTATGTGTGCGGCTTTTGCTTTACCTATTAAACTGTCTTTATCTCAACCCACGAGTTTTCTCACTCTTACTCTTCCGATTTTCTTCCCCATCCCATTGTGAGGGGCGTGAGTGAGCAGCTGTGTGGTACTTAGTTGCTGGCTGGGGTTAGACCACGACAGGGATGTCATTCTGGTGTTAGGGCAGTTAAGAGAATACCAAGCTGAAAGGGAAGAGAGGAAATTACGCTTTGTGGATAAACCGGAAAAAGAAAAGTTACCCAAAAGGAGATGTTCGTAGCTTTACTCTGGTCCGGAGTCCCAAAAGACAAAATTGATGGGAAATCCACCCCCTGTTTAATATAATATAATACAATATATTATATTAATACTATAAATAATAAATATATGGCATACAATAAATAATATTTTATTATTTTATATTAATATATAATAATATAAGCAATTAAAAGGGAAAAAGAGATCACAAAAGGAAATTAGGATGATGGATAAACTGATTACAACCTCTGCTTCCCCCCTCTTCAATGAAGAAAGGGAGAGTATGCTGGGACCAAAAAATTACCCTGATCTTGCCTTGGTGGCTCACTGGAAAAACATACAAAACACCATATGCTGTACATAAAATAATGCCTTTGTTTTATCTCATGCAGAACTGCTACGTGAAGCCTCACACTACTTCTTTCACTTGCTGTGTGCTATGTATCAACAAAGATGAAGTGTTGGATGCCCCTGCCCATCGGCTGCACTGAAGCTCATTCCTGTCTGCTACATCACACAAGCAACTGGACTGTTTGGTGAAATTTGCACCACCATTGTCTTACAGGACATGGGACAAGGGGTGGAATCTTCAGAATATCTTCAGTGGTCCTAGCCCTAATATCATTGCTGTTCTACACTTATTTTCAGAACCAGTATTTGTTTTACTTGTCATTATTCTTGTATTATTATTATTTGCATTGACCGCTTTGTATATAAGAAACTTTCTATTAGCTAAACCACTTACTGGTAAAATCTGTAACTTATATCTTTAATAAAGGTCAACTCTATGTGGACCAAGGGGTTGAATTTAGCGATCCTGACTAAGAGACCATTGTAGGTCAAGGAGCTGGTGATCCACATCATAACAGTTAACCTGAGTAGGGCCAGGCCTGTGCTGCCCTATGCTGCACTATGCTACACGTACAGCTTGGCCTTCAGGCCACAGGATAAACTCAGCCAGCATATTGTAAGAGGAGCCTGCAGGCAGCTCCCACTTGGTACTGGTGATTACACCACCTGCATGGCCTTGCCTTTATCTAGGAGTGCAGCAAGAATTTCTCATGAGAATATCCTTTCTGTTTAACAATGGAAATGATGAATAGAGTTGCTTTCCTGTAGGAAATCCTATAATAGCTTGAATGACCAAAAGGGTAGAACCTCTTCTATGGATGGGGTCTGCCCAGTGTACTGTGCATGGATCGGAGGCCCGTTTGATGCTACACCACCTGGGGTTCCCACCATCTAAAGGGACATAAGATTATCTATACTATTCTCTCCTTATAGTGTTAGTGCTAATAAATAGCATTTTAGATGATACCTTACAGAGTCTAAGTGTCTTTCTTACTGGGATCATAACAGATCAGCATCTCCTGGTGCAAAACAGCCAGTATCTTAAAAGAAAGTGGAATTAGTCTGTAGAAATGTCCACTATAAACATATTAAAACTTCCAATAAAAAAAGGAAATGTAACTTCTAGTGGCCATTTCACCTTGTCTGTTTCCCAACTGGAAAACAAAACTCAGTTTTAACTGTCCCTCATCTCTCCTTCCGACAGAATGCTTTTCAAAATTTATTTATATTATTATAATATCATAATATTTATATTATAATATAAGATACATTTCTCAATTTTGAACACATGCCTGTAAGGTCCCCCCCTCCTGGAGGTTTGACTGCTGGGTCTCAGGACCAATATAGCCATAGTGCAGCTGAGGGTTGCTCCCCTCAGGCCTTTTCTACTTCTTACACCGCCAGTGAGTAGGTTGGAGGTGCACAAAAAGGTGGGAGGGGACACAGTTGGGACAGCTGACCCCAACTCACCAAAGGAATATTCCATACCATATGACATCACACTCAGCAATAAAACTAGGGGGGGAGGTTGGCAGGAGGGGGCTGCTGCTCGGGGACTGGCTGGGCATCGGTTGGTGGTGAGCAATTGTTTTTATTTGTATCACTTGTCTGTCTTGGGTTTTCTCTCTCTCTCTCTGTTATTTTCCTTTTCCTTATTTTTTTTTCCAATTATTAAACTATTTTTATCTCAACCCATGAGTTTTCTCACTTTTACACTTTGGATTCTCTTCCCCCCATCCCGCTGGGGGGGAGTGAGTGAGTGACTGTGTGGTGTTCAGTTGCTGGCTGGGGTTAAACCATGACAATACTTCTTAGAGAGACTATGGTTATCTGGAAGTTTACATCAACACTGTAAATACTGTTACTACCAGTGGACTAATGATTATAGACTTTCAGAAAGAATGAATACCTAGTGTAGAGATGGCCATGGGTGTAGCCATTTGACCTCACTGATACTGACACATTAGTTTAAATGGAGTTATATCTGGCTTAGATCTGGTAATTCAGGCCCCAGAGCTTTTTTTCCAAGGAAACAGTAGCAGCATCTCAGATAAAAATCACACAACTGAGAGTACACTGATGATAGTAACAATCAGAAATGCCAAAATTTCAAATTACAAAAGTTATGTCCTTTACATAAGATCATCTACTTGTGTAGATACTTGGATAGCTTGCTAAATGTTTTTTACTTTTATTATTTGCATTAATTTCTTGCATTATTGTATTGTATTTTATTATGTACTGACATTATGTTAGTACATTATATTAGGCATTGGAACAGACTGCCCAGGGAAGTGGTACAATCACAGTCCCTGGAAGTATTAAAAAAAAAATGTGTGGATGTGGTGCTTAGGGACATGGTTTAGAAGTGGACCAGGCAGTTAGTTCGGTTAACGGTTGGACTCGATGATCTCAGAGGTCCTTTCCAACCTTAACGATTCTGTGATTCTATGATTCTATATGAGATGATTCATATGTTTTCAATTAAAAATTAGACATTTAAGTCTTAAGTTGGTCTGTCTAGACTCCCTTTATAATTAGTGGAAAAAAACAGGTAACTCCAGAGGGTAACGTATCTTAAATGTCTAAAATAAGTTAGATGAATTACCCCATGGCGTATCTTTGATGTGACTTCAGATGCCTGAAATGAATCTTACCCAGGGTATCCAAAACCATGTCCTATCCAAACAGCAAACTGTATTATTTGACATATTTATTTGAATTTCACAGATATTAAGGCTTAATATGGATATAATTATTACAATATGTACTGGAGTATAAGCATGCAAACACTGAAAAGTATTGCTCCATTCCTCTCTTCTCACTGACCTACTGTATTTATTGCTGGAGGAGAGTTCCAATATATGGAGAAAGGGATACACTGATAAATCTCAATTTAGGCACCCTTCAGCTTCCATACCTCATTGCATGTGTGTATATGTCTCTTTCTGCCAGAGCAAATTGGCTTTTTGTAGCCTATATCTGTCCTCCACCTGACTACTTCATTCTCCATAACCAAGTCAGGCAACCCTTCAGGGATTACTTATGTTTTGCTGTGTGGTGGGTTGATCCTGGCCAGCAACTAAGCACCCACCAGCTACTCATTTCTGCAGCAAGATGGGGGTGTAAAAGTCAGTTCGCTGGCCGAGGAGAGAGGCAAGGATGCTTAACATAGAATTACCATGGGATTTTATTCTTCTATATTTTAGCTATGCGCATAGTGGTGGCCCAGCCTAATGCATGGGGGACCCCAATACAGAGGAAAGCAGGGTTTATATATGTTACAATACAGTTGTGTAGACCAATCAAATTACTCATGTGGGCTAATCAGTTACTATTGCTCGCGTAATCGGTATATACTTGTCCCATGCGGGATCAGTACATGCTTGTCCCATGCAGGTGGTACAGACGTATGGTCAGTGGTGTGTTAATCCTCATTGTTCTAAACCGATGTCCCGTGCAGGTGGGGGGTTTATCCTGGATTCTGGTCAATTGCAGTTCTGGCCATGGTTATATTCCTGGTTCCATTGAAGGGTTAATCTTCTATTGTTTTGTCATTTGTATGGGGTGTTCTCAGCTGGCAACAGCTGGCTTATGTTGCGTCTTTGGGTCATATTGACCCCGAAGTAAAAGCTCATAATCTCAGGTCGTGTTCATTCTTCTAAGCAAGTCGTATTGCCATTAGCATCTTGTCTTTCACAGAGGAGAGAATCAGAAGACAATCACTCACAACCTCCCACAAGCAGGCTGATGCCCAGCCAGTCTCTGATCAACAGCTACCTTAGAATACAACCCCCCTCCCCATTGTTTTGTTGCTGTTGTGGTTTGCTTGTTTTTTTTTTTTTTAATTGAGCTTGAGGCTATTGGTATGGAATATCCTTTTGGCCAATTCAGTTGAGCTGTCATAGCTGTGTCCCCTCCTAACCTCTTGCCTACCTCCAGCCCACTTGCTGGGGGCAGGGGAGCGGGGTGGGTAAAGTGAGAAACAGAGAAAGCTTTGATGCTGTGCAAGGACTATTCAATAATAGCCAAACAGTGGTGTGTTATAAACACTGTTTTAGCCACAAATCCAAAACACAGCATCATACAGGCTGCTATGAAGAAAGTTAACTCCATTCCAGCCAGACTCAGTACATGCTGTTCCTATTTGATTACTGTTTAAGGCTCTCACCGTCTGGCAGCTTTGCTTTGCCCTGCCCTGCCCTGCCCGTGTACCTCCAGATCTCCCTGTGAGAAAAGGAGCTCACCGCACTCAGCACCTGCTTCAGCCCACACCACAGCCAGGAACAGGAAAAGTAGACGGTGGCGGGTAACGGCCACTCAGCTATACCCTTCACCCCACCTCCGCTACGGCCCACCCTTCGCAGCAAGTGTGTCCCAAAAGAAGGGAGCAGAAGAATTAAGGCCCCCGCGCATGCGCGCCTCCGCTGCAGAAGCCTGCGTGCGCATCGTGGGCAAGATGGTGGTGAGGACATTAGTCAGAGGAAGTGAGTGAGGGGGTGCGTTTGGGGCGTGGGGCTTGTGGGTCGGGCGTGTCTGAGCGATGCTACTGCTGGGTAGGGGTTGAGCTCACGTAGAAGCTGGTGAGGCGGTCGGGGCTGTCTAGAGCCTGCTGGAGGGATGAGGAGCTGGGGAGACGGGTCAGAGACCAGCCCTTGCTGATGACGAACAGGGGTGGCTGCCGGGCCCCTGCTCCTTGTGCGCGCCCGGGCCCCCGACTGTTACTTCACGCCGCCCTGAGGGGTGTCGCCTTTGGCTTTGTGGGTCCGTGGCGGTGGGAGGAGTCGGAGGAATCGTGGCGGCGCTGTTGTAGCAGCAGCTACTGGGTGGGAAGAGTGCGGCAGGTAGGTGAGTGCCCGTCGGTGGAAGAGCTGGTCCCTGATGGACACCGCCCGCTTTCCTGGGCAGCAGTCCTTCCCTCTTTCTTCTCTTGGGCAGTACCCGCCAGTGGCAGCCCCCTCGCCCCCCCCCCCCCCCCCCCCCCCCCCCCCGAGGCCCTGTCTTCGCTTCGGCCGGCCGTCGCTTTGGCCTTATACTATGTCCTTCCCGGGTGCGCTAGCTGACAGCGCAGTGGTTCTTCGCTAAATGGGCTCCTTCAGAAAATGGGCGAGCTAGCTCGTCTCCGCGGTAGCAGCTTTGGGGATGCTGAACTGCGAGGCAGGATGGGGGAAGGATGGGTTTGAAGACAAACTTCTGGCAAAGACTTGTGTGTGCTTCTTCCCAAAGCCGCCTGCTTCTGTCCCTTGCCTTTTGTTTTTTTTGCGGTCTGGCTAGATTATCACTGTTCTGGGATAGGGGCTGTCTCCTATGGGCACTGCCCCTCACGCAGTAGGAGTCTGATCTTGTAGGTGTTAAATAATTAAGCTATTGTTAGCTTTTTAGCTGTAAAATGTGAGTTGACTTTATTTGATGCTTTTATGCTTTAAAATCGGACCAAAAGTTTGCAGATATTTGATGGCTAAGATACTGCTGGAATACAAAGGCAATAGTAGTAAGGCACACAAACTAGCTTTTTTCTTCTGTGAAAAGATATTTATGTTTAAAGTCCTTGACCTGCAAAACCTGTCTGTAACTGTTAGATTAGTCTTTGACTTCAAAGCTCTCTATTAGTAGGGGTTATTTCTTCTGTTATGTTTTTTCTCTAACCTCTTGTAATGAGGGGTGGATCTGTACAGGTGTGTCTGACTACACCCTCAGTTTCTGAAGTCATTCTTGCCTTAAGTGCTATTTATAGTTTCAGAAGTGATTGAATGTAAAGCAAAATAATTCAGAATTCTGTAAAAAATAGTTTCATTGTGGAGCTACAGGGGAAGGGAGGAGTGAAGATGCAAGTGGTACTAAACTATATAACTGACTTGTTTGTTGTCCTCCTGCCCCCCATAATAATTATGACCTCTATGATAGTAGTGGCTTGTAAAACTGGGAAGAC